>NC_052170.1:25505207-25579692 GCF_902713615.1 Scyliorhinus canicula | reverse complement strand
GGTGCTGCAGGGGGCTGCAGGGTAATGCAGGGTGCTGCATTGTAATGCAGGGTGCTGCAGGGTGCCGCAGGGTTATGCAGGGTGCTGCAGGGTAATGCAGGGTGCTGCAGGGTAATGCAGGGTGCTGCAGGGGGCCGCAGGGTTATGCAGGGTGCCGCAGGGTAATGCAGGGGGCTGCAGGGTAATGCAGGGTGCTGTAGGGTAATGCAGGGTGCTGCAGGGTAATGCAGGGTGCCGCAGGGTAATGCAGGGTGCTGCAGGGTAATGCAGGGTGCTGCAGGGGGCCGCAGGGTAATGCAGGGTGCTGCAGGGGGCCGCAGGGTAATGCAGGGTGCTGCAGGGTAATACAGGGTAATGCAGGTTAATGCAGGGTAATGCAGGGGGCTGCAGGAATGCAGGGTGCTGCAGGGTGCTGCAGGGGACTGCAGGGTAATGCAGGGTAATGCAGGGTGCCGCAGGGTAATGCAGGGTGCCGCAGGGTAATGCAGGGTGCCGCAGGGTAATGCAGTGTGCCGCAGGGTAATGCAGTGTGCCGCAGGGTAATGCAGGGTGCTGCAGGGTAATGCAGGGTGCTGCAGGGGGCTGCAGGGTAATGCAGGGTGCTGCAGGGTAATGCAGGGTGCTGCAGGGTAATGCAGTGTAATGCAGGGTAATGCAGGGTAATGCAGGGTGCTGCAGGGTAATGCAGGGTGCTGCAGGGTAATGCAGGGTGCTGCAGGGTAATGCAGGGTGCTGCAGGGTAATGCAGGGTGCTGCAAGGTGCTGCAGGGTGCTGCAGGGTAATGCAGGGTGCCGCAGGGTAATGCAAGGTGCTGCAGGGTGCTGCAAGGTGCTGCAGGGTGCTGCAGGGTAATGCAAGGTGCTGCAGGGTGCTGCAGGGTGCTGCAGGGTGCTGCAGGGTAACGCAGGGTGCTGCAGGGTAACGCAGGGTGCTGCAGGGTAACGCAGGGTGCCGCAGGGTAATGCAGGGTAATGCAGGGTGCTGCAGGGTAATGCAGGGTAATGCAGGGTAATGCAGGGTGCTGCAGGGTGCTGCAGGGTGATGCAGGGTAATGCAGGGCGCCGCAGTGTAATGCAGGGTGCCGCAGGGTAATGCAGGGTGCCGCAGGGTAATGCAGGGTAATGCAGGGTAATGCAGGGTAATGCAGGGTAATGCAGGGTGCTGCAGGGTAATGCAGGGTGCCGCAGGGTGCCGCAGGGTAATGCAGGGTGCTGCAGGGTGCTGCAGGGTAATACAGGGTGCTGCAGGGTAATGCAGGGTGCTGCAGGGTAATGCAGGGTGCCGCAGGGTAATGCAGGGTGCTGCAGGGTGCTGCAGGGTGATGCAGGGTGCTGCAGGGTAATGCAGGGTGCTGCAGGGTGCTGCAGGGTAATGCAGGGTGCCGCAGGGTAATGCAGGGTAATGCAGGGTAATGCAGGGTAATGCAGGGTGCCGCAGGGTAATGCAGGGTGCCGCAGGGTAATGCAGGGTGCCGCAGGGTAATGCAGGGTGCCGCAGGGTAATGCAGGGTGCCGCAGGGTAATGCAGGGTGCCTCAGGGTAATGCAGGGTGCCGCAGGGTAATGCAGGGTGCCGCAGGGTAATGCAGGGTGCCGCAGGGTAATGCAGGGTGCCGCAGGGTAATGCAGGGTGCTGCAGGGTAATGCAGGGTGCCGCAGGGTAATGCAGGGTGCTGCAGGGTAATGCAGGGTGCTGCAGGGTAATGCAGGGTGCCGCAAGGTGCTGCAGGGTGCTGCAGGGTGCCGCAGCGCAATGCAGGGTGCCGCAGGGTAATGCAGGGTGCCGCAGGGTAATGCAGGGTGCTGCAGGGTAATGCAGGGTGCCGCAGGGTAATGCAGGGTGCCGCAGGGTAATGCAGGGTGCCGCAGGGTAATGCAGGGTGCCGCAGGGTAATGCAGGGTGCCGCAGGGTAATGCAGGGTGCCGCAGGGTAATGCAGGGTGCTGCAGGGTAATGCAGGGTGCCGCAAGGTGCTGCAGGGTGCCGCAGGGTAATGCAGGGTGCCGCAGGGTAATGCAGGGTGCTGCAGGGGGCTGCAGGGTAATGCAGGGTGCCGCAGGGTAATGCAGGGTGCTGCAGGGTGCTGCAGGGTAATGCAGGGTAATGCAGGGTGCCGCAGGGTAATGCATGGTGCTGCAGGGTAATGCAGGGTGATGCAGGGTGCCGCAGGGTGATGCAGGGTAATGCAGGGTAATGCAGGGTGCTGCAGGGTAATGCAGGGTGCCGCAGGGTGCCGCAGGGTAATGCAGGGTGCTGCAGGGTAATGCAGGGTGCTGCAGGGTGCTGCAGGGTAATGCAGGGTAATGCAGGGTAGTGCAGGGTAGTGCAGGGTAGTGCAGGGTAGTGCAGGGTAATGCAGGGTGCCGCAGGGTGCTGCAGGGTAATGCAGGGTAATGCAGGGTAATGCAGGGTGCTGCAGGGTAATGCAGGGTGCCACAGGGTAATGCAGGGTGCTGCAGGGTAATGCAGGGTGCCGCAGGGTAATGCAGGGTAATGCAGGGTAATGCAGGGTGCTGCAGGGTAATGCAGGGTAATGCAGGGTGCTGCAGGGTAATGCAGGGTAATGCAGGGTAATGCAGGGTGCCGCAGGGTAATGCAAGGTAATGCAGGGTGCTGCAGGGTGCTGCAGGGTAATGCAGGGTGCTGCAGGGTAATGCAGGGTGCTGCAGGGTGCTGCAGGGTGCTGCAGGGTGCTGCAGGGTAATGCAGGGTGTTGCAGGGTGCTGCAGGGTGGAACGCCCGACACTCAAGTGAACTAAGTCATTTCTGAAAGATAAGGATCAGAAATAACAGGCTGAGGGCCCTTCAATACTTTCATTGATCAGTTTAATTCGACCAGTAAGATTGGAAATTAGGACTGCCGAATAGAATGGACACTTGCTGAAGTTAGACAATCCCAGAGCACCTTGCTGTGAGTGTGCATTCAGACTGCACATTCATTCCTGTGGTCTACAAGTTCATCCCTGAAACGGCAGCAAGTCTAATGCAGGTATGCATAGCGATAAGAGGAGAAATAGCTGGCTCACTACGTTTATCCAGCTTCCAACTATTACTTTTGTGGGAAATGTTCCCCTTTTCAATATGCTTAACCTGATCACTAATATGATTTCATCTATATTAATAATTTGTCTCATTGCACAGTTTATGATGTTACAAATTTTTTGAAAAACTGTTGAACATTAAGACTTTGGACTGAGTTTAAAGACTGTTTGAAAATGTCTCCAAGCTACCAGAAATAATTATCCAGACTGGGGCTGCCAGAAGACGACAAAATACAATCCTTAATTTAGTTAGGGTCTCGTCCAGCAGGTAACAAAGTTTCAATGACACCTCATTGTTAAGAATGCAAATTGAGCCTTGGCCATGGCAGGTGGGAGAAGGGAGGTCTGAAACGTCAATACGTTATTTACATAGAATTTACAGTGCAGAAGGAGGCCATTCGGCCCATCGAGTCTGCACCGGCTCTTGGAAAGAGAACCCTACCCAAGGTCAACACCTCCACCCTATCCCCATAACCCAGTAACCCCACCCAACACTAAGGGCAATTTTGGACACTAAGGGCAATTTATCTTGGCCAATCCACCTAACCTGCACATCTTTGGACTGTGGGAGGAAACCGGAGCACCCGGAGGAAACCCACGCACACACGGGGAGGATGTGCAGACTCCGCACAGACAGTGACCCAAGCCGGGAATCGAACCTGGGACCCTGGAGCTGTGAAGCAATTGAGCTATCCACAATGCTACCCTGCTGCCAATTTAGGAGCTGGCGCGATATTTTGAATAAGACGCATGACAACAGCAGCTACCTTTGCCCCACAAAAGGCATCAAAAAGGGCAGGAATCTGAAAACAGAAAGCAAAGTCTTCAGAGAAGATTCTCTGACTCCATATACTAAGGTGCCTGTTAAAGGAACCTCCAGCACACCGATAGCGGAAGCCACCTCTGCAACTTCAAGACAACACGCAAGACAGCCGGAATTCACATCAGGCCCGCACTGTGAACGTAGACCAATCTCAATTTACCTTTCAAGGACTTGCCAGCGGGTTATTTTCAGAATTTGAATTGATCAATCACGGAGGAGAAAGCGTTTGCACTCACATACATTGTTCATGGCGGCTTTGGGGACGACTTGCTCCAACTATCGAGTATTGCTGCAACCTCACTTGGAGCACGGTCTACAGTTTTGGCCTGGTCACTTCAGCAGGGGCTGCAGGGCTGGGGGAGTCAGGGAATCAGTTCTCATGCCGATTTCTCGGTTGGGGCTTGTTTCGGGTGGGAAGGTGGGTCTGTGTTTCGGGTGGGAAGGTTGTTTCGGGGGGGAAGGTGGGTCTGTGTATCGGGAGGGAAGGTGGGTCTGTGTTTCGGGTGGGAAGGTGGGTCTGTGTTTCGGGAGGGAAGGTGGGTCTGTGTTTCGGGAGGGAAGGTGGGTCTGTGTTTCGGGTGGGAAAGTGGGTCTATGTTTCGGGAGGGAAGGTGGGTCTGTGTTTCGGGGGGGAAGGTGGGTCTGTGTTTCGGGTGGGAAGGTGGGTCTGTGTTTCGGGTGGGAAGGTGGGTCTGTGTTTCGGGTGGGAAGGTGGGTCTGTGTTTCGGGTGGGAAGGTGGGTCTATGTTTCGGGAGGGAAGGTGGGTCTGTGTTTCGGGAGGGAAGGTGGGTCTGTGTTTCGGGTGGGAAGGTGGTTTCGGGGGGGAAGGTGGGTCTGTGTTTCGGGTGGGAAGGTGGGTCTGTGTTTCGGGTGGGAAGTGGGTCTATGTTTCGGGAGGGAAGGTGGGTCTGTGTTTCGGGTGGGAAGGTGGGTCTGTGTTTCGGGAGGGAAGGTGGGTCTGTGTTTCGGGTGGGAAGGTGGGTCTGTGTTTCGGGTGGGAAGGTGGGTCTGTGTTTCGGGTGGGAAGGTGGGTCTATGTTTCGGGAGGGAAGGTGGGTCTGTGTTTCGGGAGGGAAGGTGGGTCTGTGTTTCGGGTGGGAAGGTGGTTTCGGGGGGGAAGGTGGGTTTGTGTTTCGGGGGGGAGGGTGGGTCTGTGTTTCGGGAGGGAAGGTGCGTCTGTGTTTCGGGAGGGAGGGTGGGTCTGTGTTTCGGGGGGGAAGGTGGGTCTATGTTTCGGGGGGAAGGTGGGTCTGTGTTTCGGGAGGGAAGATGGGTCTGTGTTTCAGGAGAGAAGGTGGGTCTGTGTTTCGGGAGGGAAGGTGGGTCTATGTTTCGGGAGGGAAGGTGGGTCTGTGTTTCGGGAGGGAAGATGGGTCTGTGTTTCGGGTGGGAAGGTGGTTTCGGGGGGGAAGGTGGGTTTGTGTTTCGGGGGGGGAGGGTGGGTCTGTGTTTCGGGAGGGAAGGTGCGTCTGTGTTTCGGGAGGGAGGGTGGGTCTGTGTTTCGGGGGGGAAGGTGGGTCTATGTTTCGGGGGGAAGGTGGGTCTGTGTTTCGGGAGGGAAGATGGGTCTGTGTTTCAGGAGAGAAGGTGGGTCTGTGTTTCGGGAGGGAAGGTGGGTCTATGTTTCGGGAGGGAAGGTGGGTCTGTGTTTCGGGAGGGAAGGTGGGTCTGTGTTTCGGGAGGGAAGGTGGGTCTGTGTTTCGGGAGGGAAGGTGGGTCTGTGTTTCGGGTGGGAAGGTGGTTTCGGGGGGGAAGGTGGGTCTGTGTTTCGGGAGGGAAGGTGGGTCTATGTTTCTGGAGGGAAGGTGTGTCTGTGTTTCGGGAGGGAGGGTGGGTCTGTGTTTCGGGAGGGAAGGTGGGTCTGTGTTTCGGGAGGAAAGGTGGGTCTATGTTTCTGGAGGGAAGGTGTGTCTGTGTTTCGGGAGGGAAGGTGGGTCTATGTTTCTGGAGGGAAGGTGTGTCTGTGTTTCGGGAGGAAAGGTGGGTCTATGTTTCGGGAGGGAAGGTGGGTCTGTGTTTCGGGTGGGAAGGTGGGTCTGTGTTTCGGGAGGGAAGGTGGGTCTGTGTTTCGGGGGGGAAGGTGGGTCTGTGTTTCGGGTGGGAAGGTGGGTCTATGTTTCGGGTGGGAAGGTGGGTCTGTGTATCGGGAGGGAAGGTGGGTCTGTGTTTCGGGTGGGAAGGTGGTTTCGGGGGGGAAGGTGGGTCTGTGTTTCGGGTGGGAAGGTGGGTCTGTGTTTCGGGAGGGAAGGTGGGTCTGTGTTTCGGGAGGGAAGGTGGGTCTGTGTTTCGGGTGGGAAGGTGGGTCTGTGTTTCGGGTGGGAAGGTGGGTCTGTGTTTCGGGAGGGAAGGTGGGTCTGTGTTTCGGGTGGGAAGGTGGGTCTGTGTTTCGGGTGGGAAGGTGGGTCTGTGTTTCGGGTGGGAAGGTGGGTCTATGTTTCGGGAGGGAAGGTGGGTCTGTGTTTCGGGAGGGAAGGTGGGTCTGTGTTTCGGGTGGGAAGGTGGTTTCGGGGGGGAAGGTGGGTTTGTGTTTCGGGGGGGGAGGGTGGGTCTGTGTTTCGGGAGGGAAGGTGGGTCTGTGTTTCGGGAGGGAGGGTGGGTCTGTGTTTCGGGGGGGAAGGTGGGTCTATGTTTCGGGGGGAAGGTGGGTCTGTGTTTCGGGAGGGAAGATGGGTCTGTGTTTCAGGAGAGAAGGTGGGTCTGTGTTTCGGGAGGGAAGGTGGGTCTATGTTTCGGGAGGGAAGGTGGGTCTGTGTTTCGGGAGGGAAGATGGGTCTGTGTTTCGGGTGGGAAGGTGGTTTCGGGGGGGAAGGTGGGTTTGTGTTTCGGGGGGGAGGGTGGGTCTGTGTTTCGGGAGGGAAGGTGGGTCTGTGTTTCGGGAGGGAGGGTGGGTCTGTGTTTCGGGGGGGAAGGTGGGTCTGTGTTTCGGGGGGAAGGTGGGTCTGTGTTTCGGGAGGGAAGATGGGTCTGTGTTTCAGGAGAGAAGGTGGGTCTGTGTTTCGGGAGGGAAGGTGGGTCTATGTTTCGGGAGGGAAGGTGGGTCTGTGTTTCGGGAGGGAAGGTGGGTCTGTGTTTCGGGAGAGAAGGTGGGTCTGTGTTTCGGGAGGGAAGGTGGGTCTGTGTTTCGGGTGGGAAGGTGGTTTCGGGGGGGAAGGTGGGTCTGTGTTTCGGGAGGGAAGGTGGGTCTATGTTTCTGGAGGGAAGGTGTGTCTGTGTTTCGGGAGGGAGGGTGGGTCTGTGTTTCGGGGGGGAAGGTGGGTCTATGTTTCGGGGGGGAAGGTGGGTCTGTGTTTCGGGAGGGAAGGTGGGTCTGTGTTTTGGGTGGGAAGGTGGTTTCGGGGGGGAAGGTGGGTCTGTGTTTCGGGAGGAAAGGTGGGTCTGTGTTTCGGGAGAGAAGGTGGGTCTGTGTTTCGGGAGGGAAGGTGGGTCTGTGTTTCGGGAGGGAAGGTGGGTCTATGTTTCGGGAGGGAAGGTGGGTCTGTGTATCGGGAGGGAAGGTGGGTCTGTGTTTCGGGTGGGAAGGTGGTTTTGGGGGGGAAGGTGGGTCTGTGTTTCGGGAGGGAAGGTGGGTCTGTGTTTCGGGAGGGAAGGTGGGTCTGTGTTTCGGGAGGGAAGGTGGGTCTGTGTTTCGGGAGGGAAGGTGGGTCTGTGTTTCGGGAGGGAAGGTGGGTCTGTGTTTCGGGAGGGAGGGTGGGTCTGTGTTTCGGGGGGGAAGGTGGGTCTGTGTTTCGGGGGGAAGGTGGGTCTGTGTTTCGGGGGGGAAGGTGGGTCTGTGTTTCGGGAGTGAAGGTGGGTCTGTGTTTCGGGAGAGAAGGTGGGTCTGTGTTTCGGGAGGGAAGGTGGGTCTGTGTTTCGGGAGAGAAGGTGGGTCTGTGTTTCGGGAGGGAAGGTGGGTCTGTGTTTCGGGAGGGAAGGTGGGTCTGTGTTTCGGGAGGGAAGGTGGGTCTGTGTTTCGGGAGGGAAGGTGGGTCTGTGTTTCGGGAGGGAAGGTGGGTCTGTGTTTCGGGAGGGAAGGTGGGTCTGTGTTTCGGGAGGGAAGGTGGGTCTGTGTTTCGGGAGGGAAGGTGGGTCTGTGTTTCGGGAGGGAAGGTGGGTCTGTGTTTCGGGAGAGAAGGTGGGTCTGTGTTTCGGGTGGGAAGGTGGTTTCGGGGGGGGGAAGGTGGTTTCGGGGGGGAAGGTGGGTCTGTGTTTCGGGAGGGAAGGTGGGTCTATGTTTCTGGAGGGAAGGTGTGTCTGTGTTTCGGGAGGGAGGGTGGGTCTGTGTTTCGGGGGGGAAGGTGGGTCTGTGTTTCGGGGGGGAAGGTGGGTCTGTGTTTCGGGAGGGAAGGTGGGTCTGTGTTTCGGGAGGGAAGGTGGGTCTATGTTTCGGGAGGGAAGGTGTGTCTGTGTTTCGGGAGGGAGGGTGAGTCTGTGTTTCGGGGGGGAAGGTGGGTCTATGTTTCGGGGGGGAAGGTGGGTCTGTGTTTCGGGAGGGAAGGTGGGTCTGTGTTTCGGGAGGGAAGGTGGGTCTGTGTTTCGGGAGGGAAGGTGGGTCTGTGTTACGGGAGGGAAGGTGGGTCTATGTTTCAGGAGGGAAGGTGGGTCTATGTTTCAGGAGGGAAGGTGGGTCTGTGTATCGGGAGGGAAGGTGGGTCTGTGTTTCGGGTGGGAAGGTGGTTTCGGGGGGGAAGGTGGGTCTGTGTTTCGGGAGGGAAGGTGGGTCTGTGTTTCGGGAGGGAAGGTGGGTCTGTGTTTCGGGAGGGAAGGTGGGTCTGTGTTTCGGGAGGGAGGGTGGGTCTGTGTTTCGGGGGGGAAGGTGGGTCTATGTTTCGGGGGGGAAGGTGGGTCTGTGTTTCGGGAGGGAAGGTGGGTCTGTGTTTCGGGAGAGAAGGTGGGTCTGTGTTTCGGGAGAGAAGGTGGGTCTGTGTTTCGGGAGGGAAGGTGGGTCTATGTTTCGGGAGGGAAGGTGGGTCTATGTTTCGGGAGGGAAGGTGGGTCTATGTTTCGGGAGGGAAGGTGGGTCTGTGTTTCGGGAGGGAAGGTGGGTCTGTGTTTCGGGAGGGAAGGTGGGTCTGTGTTTCGGGAGGGAAGGTGGGTCTGTGTTTCGGGAGGGAAGGTGGGTCTGTGTTTCGGGAGGGAATGTGGGTCTGTGTTTCGGGAGGGAAGGTGGGTCTGTGTTTCGGGAGGGAAGGTGGGTCTGTGTTTCGGGAGAGGTGGTGGGTCTGTGTTTCGGGAGGGAAGGTGGGTCTGTGTTTCGGGAGGGAAGGTGGGTCTGTGTTTCGGGAGGGAAGGTGGGTCTGTGTTTCGGGAGGGAAGGTGGGTCTGTGTTTCGGGAGGGAAGGTGGGTCTGTGTTTCGGGAGGGAAGGTGGGTCTGTGTTTCGGGAGGGAAGGTGGGTCTGTGTTTCGGGAGGGAAGGTGGGTCTGTGTTTCGGGAGGGAAGGTGGGTCTGTGGATCGGGAGGGAAGGTGGGTCTGTGTTTCGGGTGGGAAGGTGGGTCTGTGTTTCGGGTGGGAAGGTGGGTCTGTGTTTCGGGAGGGAAGGTGGGTCTGTGTTTCGGGAGGGAAGGTGGGTCTGTGTTTCGGGAGGGAAGGTGGGTCTGTGTTTCGGGAGGGAAGGTGGGTCTGTGTTTCAGGAGGGAAGGTGGGTCTGTGTTTCGGGGGGGAAGGTGGGTCTGTGTTTCGGGAGGGAAGGTGGGTCTGTGTTTCGGGGGGAGAAGGTGAGTCTGTGTTTCGGGGGGGAAGGTGGTTTCGGGGGGGAAGGTGGGTCTGTGTTTCGGGGGGAAGGTGGGTCTATGTTTCGGGGGGAAGGTGGATCTGTGTTTCGGGAGGGAAGGTGGGTCTATGTTTCTGGAGGGAAGGTGTGTCTGTGTTTCGGGAGGGAGGGTGGGTCTGTGTTTCGGGGGGGAAGGTGGGTCTATGTTTCGGGGGGGAAGGTGGGTCTGTGTTTCGGGAGGGAAGGTGGGTCTGTGTTTCGGGAGGGAAGGTGGGTCTATGTTTCGGGAGGGAAGGTGTGTCTGTGTTTCGGGAGGGAGGGTGGGTCTGTGTTTCGGGGGGGAAGGTGGGTCTATGTTTCGGGGGGGAAGGTGGGTCTGTGTTTCGGGAGGGAAGGTGGGTCTGTGTTTCGGGAGAGAATGTGGGTCTGTGTTTCGGGAGGGAAGGTGGGTCTGTGTTTCGGGAGGGAAGGTGGGTCTGTGTTTCGGGAGGGAAGGTGGGTCTATGTTTCGGGAGGGAAGGTGGGTCTGTGTATCGGGAGGGAAGGTGGGTCTGTGTTTCGGGTGGGAAGGTGGTTTCGGGGGGGAAGGTGGGTCTGTGTTTCGGGAGGGAAGGTGGGTCTGTGTTTCGGGAGGGAAGGTGGGTCTGTGTTTCGGGAGGGAAGGTGGGTCTGTGTTTCGGGAGGGAGGGTGGGTCTGTGTTTCGGGGGGGAAGGTGGGTCTATGTTTCGGGGGGGAAGGTGGGTCTGTGTTTCGGGAGGGAAGGTGGGTCTGTGTTTCGGGAGGGAAGGTGGGTCTGTGTTTCGGGAGAGAAGGTGGGTCTGTGTTTCGGGAGGGAAGGTGGGTCTATGTTTCGGGAGGGAAGGTGGGTCTATGTTTCGGGAGGGAAGGTGGGTCTATGTTTCGGGAGGGAAGGTGGGTCTGTGTTTCGGGAGGGAAGGTGGGTCTGTGTTTCGGGAGGGAAGGTGGGTCTGTGTTTCGGGAGGGAAGGTGGGTCTGTGTTTCGGGAGGGAAGGTGGGTCTGTGTTTCGGGAGGGAAGGTGGGTCTGTGTTTCGGGAGGGAAGGTGGGTCTGTGTTTCGGGAGAGAAGGTGGGTCTGTGTTTCGGGAGGGAAGGTGGGTCTGTGTTTCGGGAGGGAAGGTGGGTCTGTGTTTCGGGAGGGAAGGTGGGTCTATGTTTCGGGAGGGAAGGTGGGTCTGTGTTTCGGGAGGGAAGGTGGGTCTGTGTTTCGGGAGGGAAGGTGGGTCTGTGTTTCGGGAGGGAAGGTGGGTCTGTGTTTCGGGAGGGAAGGTGGGTCTGTGTTTCGGGAGGGAAGGTGGGTCTGTGTATCGGGAGGGAAGGTGGGTCTGTGTTTCGGGTGGGAAGGTGGGTCTGTGTTTCGGGAGGGAAGGTGGGTCTGTGTTTCGGGAGGGAAGGTGGGTCTGTGTTTCGGGAGGGAAGGTGGGTCTGTGTTTCGGGAGGGAAGGTGGGTCTGTGTTTCGGGAGGGAAGGTGGGTCTGTGTTTCGGGGGGGAAGGTGGGTCTGTGTTTCGGGAGGGAAGGTGGGTCTGTGTTTCGGGGGGAGAAGGTGAGTCTGTGTTTGGGGGGGAAGGTGGTTTCGGGGGGGAAGGTGGGTCTGTGTTTCGGGGGGAAGGTGGGTCTATGTTTCGGGGGGAAGGTGGGGTCTGTGTTTCGGGAGGGAAGGTGGGTCTGTGTTTCGGGGGGGAAGTGGGTCTGTGTTTCGGGTGGGAAGGTGGGTCTGTGTTTCGGGAGGGAAGGTGGGTCTGTGTTTCGGGAGGGAAGGTGGGTCTGTGTTTCGGGAGGGAAGGTGGGTCTGTGTTTCGGGAGGGAAGGTGGGTCTGTGTTTCGGGAGGGAAGGTGGGTCTGTGTTTCGGGTGGGAAGGTGGGTCTGTGTTTCGGGAGGGAAGGTGGGTCTGTGTTTCGGGAGGGAAGGTGGGTCTGTGTTTCGGGAGGGAAGGTGGGTCTATGTTTCGGGAGGGAAGGTGGGTCTGTGTTTCGGGAGGGAAGGTGGGTCTGTGTTTCGGGAGGGAAGGTGGGTCTGTGTTTCGGGAGGGAAGGTGGGTCTGTGTTTCGGGAGGGAAGGTGGGTCTGTGTTTCGGGAGGGAAGGTGGGTCTGTGTTTCGGGAGGGAAGGTGGGTCTGTGTATCGGGAGGGAAGGTGGGTCTGTGTTTCGGGTGGGAAGGTGGGTCTGTGTTTCGGGAGGGAAGGTGGGTCTGTGTTTCGGGAGGGAAGGTGGGTCTGTGTTTCGGGAGGGAAGGTGGGTCTGTGTTTCGGGAGGGAAGGTGGGTCTGTGTTTCGGGAGGGAAGGTGGGTCTGTGTTTCGGGGGGGAAGGTGGGTCTGTGTTTCGGGAGGGAAGGTGGGTCTGTGTTTCGGGGGGAGAAGGTGAGTCTGTGTTTCGGGGGGGAAGGTGGTTTCGGGGGGGAAGGTGGGTCTGTGTTTCGGGGGGAAGGTGGGTCTATGTTTCGGGGGGAAGGTGGGTCTGTGTTTCGGGAGGGAAGGTGGGTCTGTGTTTCGGGGGGGAAGTGGGTCTGTGTTTCGGGTGGGAAGGTGGGTCTGTGTTTCGGGAGGGAAGGTGGGTCTGTGTTTCGGGAGGGAAGGTGGGTCTGTGTTTCGGGAGGGAAGGTGGGTCTGTGTTTCGGGAGGGAAGGTGGGTCTGTGTTTCGGGAGGGAAGGTGGGTCTGTGTTTCGGGTGGGAAGGTGGGTCTGTGTTTCGGGAGGGAAGGTGGGTCTGTGTTTCGGGAGGGAAGGTGGGTCTGTGTTTTGGGAGGGAAAGTGGTTTCGGGGGGAAGGTGGTTTCGCAGGTGGGTCTATGTATACTCATAGAACAGTACAGTACAGCACAGAACAGGCCCTTCGGCCCTCGATGTTGTGCCGAGCAATGATCACCCTACTCAAACCCACGTACCCACCCTATACCCGTAACCCAACAACCCCCCCCCCCCCCTTAACCTTACTTTTAAGGACACTACGGGCAATTTAGCATGGCCAATCTACCTAACCCGCACATCTTTGGACTGTGGGAGGAAACTGGAGCACCCGGAGGAAACCCACGCACACACGGGGAGGACGTGCAGACTCCACACAGACAGTGACCCAGCCGGGAATTGAACCTGGGACCCTGGAGCTGTGAAGCATTTATGCTAACCACCATGCTACCCTACTCATTGTAGTTTAGAAGAATGAGAGTTGATCTGGATAAGACAAAGATTGAGGGGGGGGGGTTTTGACAGGGTAGATGCTGAAGGATAAACAAAATGCTTCAGATCATAGAATCCCTTCAGTGTAGAAGGAGGCCATTCGGCCCATCGAGTCTGCACCCACCTTCTGAAAGAGCTCCCAACCTATGTCCACCGCCCCACCCTATCCCCATAACCCCACCTAATCTTTGGACACTAAGGGCCAATTTTAGCATGGCCAATCCACCTAACCTGCACGTCTTTGGACTGTGGGAGGAAACCGGAGCACCCGGAGGAAACCCACGCAAACACGGGGAGAACGTGCAGGTTCTGCACCCAAAGTGGGAGTCGAACCCGGGTCCCTGGCATTGTGAGGCAGCAGATGCTGCAAGTCTGATATCTGGGTCCTAATGGAGAGTTCAATTTGACTCAAAACGTTAACTCGGTTTCTCCCTCCACTAAGGCGGCCAGGGCTGGTATGTAAAAGGAAGAGCATTGTTGGGTAGCTTCATGATTTATTACAGTGTGACCAAGTTATTTTAAAACATACTATTGAAAAGCCATGGATAGTGATGAGTCCAGTAGTAAGAAACAAAAGAATGGACAAAACGAGGACAGTTTATAGTAGATTTATGGTGCCATTTCCACCAACTCCAGCAAAATGCTACAACAAAAAACATCTTCCCCCTCACCCCGCCCACCAGTATTCCACAGGGACCGCTCCCTCCCTGACAGCCACTAACTCCATCACCACAACTCGCCGTGCCCTTCCCGTGGCACCGTCTCCTGCAATCGCAGAAAGTGCCACACCTGCCCCTTTACCTCCTCCCCCCTCACCACTCCACCCCAAACACTCCCGTCAACTGAAGCAGCGTTTCACCTCCTTCGATTTGGTTTCTTGCACCCGCCGTTCCCAACGCTCCTCCACAATCGGGGAGACTAAACGCAGGCTGGGCGACCGCTTTGAGGGACGCTGTCGCTCAGTCCGCAAGCGTGACCCCGACCTGCCTGTCGATCACCATTTGAACTCACCGCCCCGCTCTCACGTCCACATGTCCGTCCTTGGCCCTGCTGCAATGTCCCGGTGAAGCCCAGCGCAAACTGGAGGGTCAGCATCTCATCTTCCGGTTCACCACTTTACAGTCTCCAGGACTCGATGTGGAGTTGGGCAGCTTTAGATTGTGACTTTTCTCATTTGAATTGAACACTTTAAAAAAAAATCCCAAACATGTATTGCCTCAACATAGCCTGCAGCCGGACACACCTGTGGCTGTGGTTGGCGGTGTGCTGGCTCGCAGGGTTGGCGGTAACAGGCCATCAGTCTTGCTGTTAAAGTCCCTCCATCTCGTTACAATCTCGCCCGCTACAGTTTGATATCCATCACCTTCTCCCTCTCTCCAGTTCTGATGAAGAGCCGGACGGACCCGTTCCTGAAGCTCAGGCGATGGTTAGCTGCTTGGAAACTTTAACCAGCAAAGCTAAAGTGACATCGCTCACCACAAGGCATCAGAACGTGGGGATAAATTAATAAAACATCATCAGCAATGGTGGTCAGTGAATCGGACGCAGACAGGTCTCTGAAACCATCCGTGTTTTCTTACCAGCTGGCATGGAAACCTGATGCAAAATGACACCTAACGAAGATGCAGGAAGAAATCCTACTTCCTAGCGACACAGCCAGTAGGTGAATCGAGGAACCTTCCAGAGATAGGAGGGGCCAGTTGACAGAAAGGCTTAGAACATAGAACAGTACAGCACAGAACATGCCCTTCGGCCCTCGATGTTGTGCCGAGCAATGATCACCCTACTCAAACCCACGTATCCACCCGATACCCGTAACCCAACAACCCCCCCCTTAACCTTACTTTTTAGGGACACCTACGGGCAATTTAGCATGGCTAATCCACCTAACCCGCACATCTTTGGACTGTGGGAGGAAACCGGAGAACCCGGAGGAAACCCACGCACACACGGGGAGAACGTGCAGACTCCGCACAGACAGTGACCCAGCCGGGAATCGAACCTGGGACCCTGGAGCTGTGAAGCATTTATGCTAACCACCATGCTACCGTGCTGCCCACAAGTGGGAGCAGTTTCGCAATTCAGCTCAATGAGACAACCCGGGTTGGTGGCACAGCAATTATTCTCCCCGCGTCCGTCACATTAGCCCGGTAGAAATGTTAGAAGGTTATCCTCTGCCAGGCACAACCAGAGTGAGTAGCAAGTAGGGGCCTCACGGTAGCATGGTGGTTAGCATCAATGCTTCACAGCTCCAGGGTCCCAGGTTCGATTCCCGGCTGGGTCACTGTCTGTGTGGAGTCTGCACGTCCTCCCCCTGTGTGCGTGGGTTTCCTCCGGGTGCTCCGGTTTCCTCCCATAGTCCAAAGATGTGCGGGTTAGGTGGATTGGCCATGATAAATTGCCCTTAGTGTAAGGTTAATGGGGGGATTGTTGGGTTACGGGTATACGGGTTACGTGGGTTTAAAGTAGGGTGATCATTGCTCGGCACAACATCGAGGGCCGAAGGGCCTGTTCTGTGCTGTCCTGTTCTATTCTATTCTATAAGTCAGGAAATGTTCAAGTTATGGGCAACTTCTGCTATTTCACAGATAATTACGCCAGTGGGAGGACGGTGTTGCTGGGTGTGTACAGACAGTGTTGCCTCTGTAAGATTCACTGGGGTGGTGTTATTGCAGCAGTATGAGTGTAATAAACCCACAGGGTAATCATGACAAACCATATGTAGCATCACTTGGCCCATCCTTTATAAGGAATACTGCGGTAAATGCAGCTTTCACAAATCTTGCGACGCCCACATTGGGACAAAGGAAAGCAGCGAGTTGGAACAAATTCTGGTCGACCGTCAGGCCGATGAAGAGTTTTAGTGACTGGAGTGCGGGGTTCCACAGAGTTTGGGGCTGGATTCATGCTTTTTCTGATATATAATCAATGATTCAGATGGAAATGTAAGGGAATAGATAGGATAGATGCGGGCAGGTTGTTTCCACTGGCGGGTGACAGCAGAACTAGGGGGCATAGCCTCAAAATAAGGGGAAGTAGATTTAGGACTGAGTTTAGGAGGAACTTCTTCACCCAAAGGGTTGTGAATCTATGGAATTCCTTGCCCAGTGAAGCAGTTGAGGCTCCTTCATTACATGTTTTTAAGGTAAAGATAGATAGTTTTTTGAAGAATAAAGGGATTAAGGGTTATGGTGTTCGGGCCGGAAAGTGGAGCTGAGTCCACAAAAGATCAGCCACGATCTCATTGAATGGCGGAGCAGGCTCGAGGGGCCAGATGGCCGACTCCTGCTCCTAGTTCTTATGTTCTTATACAAAACATGGCTGTATGGTGGAGTACGAGGAGGAAAGCTGTAAACTGCTGCAAAATATCAGTGGACTGGTCAGGTGGGAAGAGGAGGCAGGTGGTGTCAATTGCGAGATAACGTGTTTGGGGGAAGACTGACAAGTTAAGGGAATATACAATAAATGGTCAGTGTAAGGGCACTTCCATTTGATTCCCTTAATTCCTACGTCTTTTACTTTGTGGTTATCATTTCTGATCCATGGCTGTTTAATGGACAGAAGTCAAGCAGAAGAAGTGGCAAAACAATACACGGTGCTATTGGAGATTTAGCTTTTGAACAGCAGTACTCAGACTTTCTGGCACCCGAGAGATCGGAGGGATTCAGTTCGATTGGTTAGCTGGCTACCAACGGATTGGCCAAGTCCGTATTCTGCCCGGCAACAGACAGTGATTGGCTTCAGCCAGGTGAGAGGTTTTCAGAGAACCTAGGGAGGAAACAGAACTCTCCTCAACTCTGAGAGAAGAAGCTGTGGGCTCCTCTCTCTCTCTCTCTTTCCAAAAAAAAAGTTTCCTGCCCACTGGTTTCTTAATCTGCAGAGACGTTTTGAGATCCTGATGAATCTACAGCGAAAACCATTGCAGACGGAAAGCAAGAACACCCTAGTCTAGACTGGAAGGTGTCCACCTGAATAGTTAACCAGTTGTATTTGGGGCAGCAGGGTAGCATGGTGGTTAGCATAAATGCGTCACAGCTCCAGGGTCCCAGGTTCGATTCCCGGCTGGGTCACTGTCTGTGTGGAGTCTGCACGTCCTTCCCCGTGTGCGTGGGTTTCCTCCAGGTGCTCCGGTTTCCTCCCACAGTCCAAAGATGTGCGGGTTAGGTGGATTGGCCATGCTAAATTGCCCGTAGTGTCCTAATAAAAGTAAGGTTAAGGGGGGGGTTGTTGGGTTACGGGTATAGGGTGGATACGTGGGTTTGAGTGGGGTGATCATGGCTCGGCACAACATTGAGGGCCAAAGGGCCTGTTCTGTCTGTACTGTTCTATTTGCTGCCTAATGATGGAACCATCAATTCACCAGACACATGCTTTCCGATATGAACAGTGGTTTTAATCTACTTACTACAGAGCCAGCCTGTTACCCGTTGATGAACTCTCGGTGAACTGCACGCTGACTCTGGACAAGGGTATTTATACAGCAGCACAAGGGGGAGGAGTCGTGGGCGGAGCCAAGGGTGGAGCCCTGTACAAACTCCTGAGCATTCCCAGAGCTACTCCCCCTAGTGGTCGGATAGCGCTACTGCACTTACAAAGATACAGTGTGAATTACCAAGTTACATTCACCACACCTAATTAATAGTATTTATTGTTATAATTGAAATGAATTGTGTTTACATTCACAAACCTAGTGACTATTATTGGGCATTCAAATACCAAAGACTTTGGGTATTTCCTAAGAATTAATATTTAATTTCAATTGTGTTGCGTCTGTGTCAATAGGGCTGTAATTGGCCATGCACTAGCCTAGCGAGTCAGGACGGTATGACACTGAGAAGCGTAGAGGAACAAAGGGACATTTGAAGCGCATGTAATAATAAAAATCTTTATTGTCGAAAGTAGGCTTACATTAACACTGCTAATGAAGTTACTGTGAAAAGCCCCTAGTCACCACACTCCGGCACCTGTTCGGGTACACGGAGGGAGAATTCAGAATGTCCAATTCACCTAACCTGCACGTCTTTCGGGACTTGTGGGAGGAAACCGGAGCACCCGGAGGAAACCCACGCAGACACGGGGAGAACGTGCAGACTCCACACAGACAGCGACCCAAGCCGGGAATCGAACCCGGGTCCCTGGCGCGGTGAAGCCACAGTGCTAACCACTGTGCTACCGTGCCGCCCATCTAGAGATTCCTGAAGGTCACAGAACAGCAAGACAAGGTGACAAGAAGGAATACAAAGTACCTTATTAGCCAAGGCACAGAATATAACATTAGGATAGTTAAGTTAGAATTATACAAAATACTCGCTGGGCGACAACTAGAATACTGCACACAATTCTGGTCACAGACACTGTGGGAAGGATGTGAATTCACCAGAGAGAGAGCGAGAGCGAGAGAATGCGGAGGAGATTTACAAGCCCATTGACAGGAATGGAGAACTGGAGTTCTGAGGAAAGATTGAATGGGTTGGGGTTGTTCCCCTTGGGACAGAGAGAAGGCAGAGAGGTGATTTGAATTAAGCTGTACAAAACGTTTGAGGGTCACAGAGTGGATAGGAGGGACTTGGAAGAAGGATCAGAGAGGCGTCGATGAATATTTGTTTCACGGAGGTGGGGATCTGGAACTCACTCTGTGAAAGAGTAGTCAAGGCAGATTACAATTAAAGAGCTGTTACCGGGTAGCATGGTAGCACTGTGGTTAGCACTGCGGCCTCACGGCGCCGAGGTCCCAGGTTCGATCCCGGCTCTGGGTCACTGTCCGTGTGGAGTTTGCACATTCGCCCCATGTTTGCGTGGGTTTCGCCCCCACAACCCAAAAAGATGTGCAAGATAGGTGGATTGGCCACACTAAATTGCCCCTTAACTGAAAAAAAAGATGAATTGGGTACTCGAAATTAAAAAAATAATATTTAAAAAAAAAATTAAAGAGCTGTTACCAACAGGGCCAAGCGGGTCGGAGCTGGAAAGTATTGCCTTGCTGTGTTTATCCTTCCCAAAAACATGACCTCACACTTCTCAAGACTGAATTCCATTTGCTTTCTTTTTTATAAACCCAGCGGACTGGTGCACAGATATCTCCTTACTAACGCTGCAGCTTCCTTTGTGGGCCAAGCCTTGCTGTGCTGTATCCAGGTAGACCTGTTCACAAGGCTGGGCCCAGAACTGGGTGCATGACATGAACAATTGTTTCACACTGAAGCATGTTGGTTAACGTGCGGCAGAGCTCCAGGAGGTGTTCTGATCTTCGTAGGGAGCCATTCATAGAATTTACAGTGCAGAAGGAGGCCATTCGGCCCATCGAGTCTGCACCGGCTCTTGGAAAGAGCACCCGACCCAAGGTCAACACCTCCACCCTATCCCCGTAACCCAGTAACCCCACCCAACACTAAGGGCAATTTTGGACACTGAGGGCAATTTATCATGGCCAATCCACCTAACCTGCACATCTTTGGACTGTGGGAGGAAACCGGAGCACCCGGAGGAAACCCACGCACTCACACGGGGAGGATGTGCAGACTCCACACAGACAGTGACACAAGCCGGAATCGAACCTGGGACCCTGGAGCTGTGAAGCAATTGTGCTATCCACAATGCTACCGTGCTGCCCATTCTGTCCATAATCCTGCGCTGGCTGAAAACCTCTCTGGATAGGCACGTTTCATAACTTTGTCGACATTATTAAATCGGTTGAAACGTACCGAATCTGCCAGTGCGAGGGAGCAAAGAGACCATTCTTGGAGCGCGACGTGAAGGAAGAAAACGGAGATTTGGCAAGGCGGGCTGAGCAATGAGGTTTCTGATCTGACCCTGCTGTAAGCCGAGTTTATGGATGCAATCACAAGGATGGTGAAAAGAAGGATCGTCGCTCTCCTTCCACCATTAGCGGAGATCTAATTTGGAAAAGATTCAATTTTTGTGCAATCCTGTCGGCCAGGTGCCAAAACAGATAGAATTCTCCTGTGACCGGGGATTTACGTTGTGGGAGCAAATGCCTTGGCGGATTTAGCCATCTCCCTCTGTGCAGGACTCAGAATGGTTAGGATGTCAGTCTCCCACGGGGTGTGGGTGACCCTAGCATTTGTGGCTCAGCCTGAAATGCCCTTGAACCGAGTGGCTGGCGAGGTCTCTTCAGAGGGCTGTGGGTCTGGATTCGCGTGCCGGCCAGGCTGGGTAAGGCTTCCTTCCCCGAGGGGCACCCCAATCAATCTGACGGCAGGGGTCACCATTACTGAGACGAGCTTTCAATTCCAGATTGATGAATTAGGATTTATGTTATGGTGGGATTTGAAGCCGTGTCTCCAGTCTGTTAGCCTGGGTCGCTGGACAGCCCAGTGACACCACTGCCTCCCCCTTGTAACATACAATGCAAAGTAAAGAAGCAATGAAAGCATCGTGACCTTTCCCAGCAATATACATCAGCGAAACATCATGTTCCTCTGTGCCAGGTAAAGCAGAGATCCTGCCTGGTAGGGAAGAATGGTTTCCCAAGGGTCATTTGTCGAACATTACGCCGACCATGGACAGATTGCACAGCGAAAACAGGCACGCCCATCTCAGACATTTCATAAAATAGGTGTAGTGTTCGAGATTGGATGATAGAGAAATACAGCACAGAACAGGCCCTTCGGCCCACAATGTTACGCCGAACTTTTGTCCTAGGTTAATCATAAAATTTTGGACAATTTATCATGGCCAATCCACCCAACCTGCACATCTTTGGACTGTGGGAGGAAACCGGAGTACCGGAGGAAACCCACGCACACACGGGGAGGATGTGCAGACTCCGCACAGACAGTGACCCAAGCTGGAATCGAACCTGGGACCCTGGAGCTGTGAAGCAATTGTGCTATCCACAATGCTACCGTGTTGCCCTTAAGAAGTTAACCAACACTCCATTATTCTACCCTAATCCATGTACCTATCCAATAGCCACTTGAAGGTACCTAACGTTTCCGACTCAACTACTTCCACAGGCAGTGCATTCCATGCCCCCACTACTCTCTGGGTAAAGAACCTACCTCTGACATCCCCCCTATATCTTCCCCCATTTATCTTAAATTTATGTCCCCTTGTAATGGTTTGTTCCACCCGGGGAAAAAGTCTCTGACTGTCTACTCTATCTATTCCCCTGATCATCTTATAAACCTCTATCAAGTCGCCCCTCATCCTTCTCCGTTCTAATGAGAAAAGGCCATACGATTGCTAATCCATTTGAAAGAGGGCCCTTTAACCACTGGGATACAGGGGCGAAGGAAAAGGCATTGAATGGACATGGCAACAAGGTAGGATAAATGTGATCAGAACTATATGGATAAATGCTGTCACAAGCTGGATAGGCCAACACTTCCGTGTATTAATCTGTGTATATGTGAGGTCTGGTATGAATATCTCATTCACTAGATTGATCACATCTAACAGAGCATTGAGCCAAGACACTCGTCTCCAAATCTTATTGACAATGTGCCGTGCTCTTAAACAAACCTCCCACATAGCTGGATGGAAACCTTCAGAACGTGACAGCCAAAAGACACGTCGAGTGGTTGTTAGGCCCCACTGCCAGACTTTGAAATTTAGGATATTTCAGACTGCTGGCTTCCTGGAGGAGCTGACAATCAGAGATTAGTCCACAAGCTCGGCAAATGAGCCGATGACAGAGAGAAGCAAGCAGCTGGCTGCTCGATTGCTTGTCAAAGGAAAGACAGACGGCAGAACACGGTGATGAATGGATAGAGTACCAGGCAGACAGCTGGAGAACAGACAGATGAGGAAAAAGCCCAATCATCTTCAGCTGCTTCATCAATGACCTCCCTTCCATCAGAAGGTCAGAAGTGGGGATGTTTGTGGATGAGTGCACGATGTTCAGCACCATTCGCGACTCCTCAGATAATGAAGCAGTCCCTGTCCAAATGCAGGAAGACCTACAATATCCAGTCTTGGGCTGACAAGTGGCAAGTTACATTTGCGCCACATAAGTGCCAGGCAATGACCATCTCAAACAAGAGAGAATTTAACCATCACCCCATGACATTCAGTGGCATTATCATCGCTGAATCCTCCACAATTAACATCCTGGTGGATACCATTGATCAGAAACTGAACTGGACCCAGTCACATTGATACTGTGGCTACCAGGGCAGGTCAAAGGCTGGGAATCCTGTGATCTGTAACTCACCTCCTGACCACCCCGAAAGCCTGTCCACCATCTGCAAGGCACAAGTCAGGAGTGTGATGGGATATTCCCCACTTGCCTGGATGAGGGCAGCTCCAACAACACTCAAAAAGCTCAACACCATCCAGGACAAAGCAGCCCCGCTTGATTGCTCCCCTTCCACAAACATTCAAACCCTCCACCACCGACAAACAGGGGCAGCCGTGTGTACCGTCTACAACAGAGGTGGGCAAACTACGGCCCGCGGGCCGCATGCGGCCCGCCAAAGGTCTTTATGCGGCCCACCAAGTCATTAAAAAAAAAATAATTTTTTTAAAATTTGTTTTTTAATTTTTAATTTTTTTTTTAAGGTTAATGGGGGGGGCTGTTGGGTTACTTACTGGTATAGGGTGGATACGTTGACTTGAGTAGGGTGATCATTGCTCGGCACAACGTCGAGGGCCGAAGGGCCTGTTCTGTGCTGTACTGTTCTATGTTCTATATGAGGCACCCAGAATCATAACCGGGTGAAGTAATTATTTTACTTAATATACTATGCGGCCCTTTAAAATTGTGAATTTCTGAATGTGGCCCTTGCATGGAAAAGTTTGCCCACCCCTGGTCTACAAGATTCACTGCAGCAACTCACCAAGGTTCCTTAGGCAGCACCTTCCCAACACACGGCCGCTACCATCTAGAAGGACAAGAGCAGCAGATACCTGGGAATCCCACCACCTGGAGGTTCCCCTCCAAGTCACTCACAAACTTGACCTGGAAATATATCGGCCGTTCCCTCACTGTCACTGGGTCAAAATCCTGAAACTCCCTCCCTAACAGCACAGTGGGTGTACCTACCTCAGGGACTGCAGAGGTTCAAGAAGGCAGCTCCCCACCACCTTCTGAAGGGCAACAAATAAATGCTGGCCCAACCAGCGACGCCCACATCCCACAAATTAGGTTTTAAAAAGGACTAGGGTGCCGTGTGCACTCTGTACTACCCAGTCAGCGACATCGGGCCTTTGGCGAGAGTTACTGAAAGACTGTAGCACCCCCCCAACCCCCCACCCCTGACAAAGACACTGTGCTTCCCCTGGTCGGCGTGTTGGCTGAAGGAGCTGGGGGCCGGGTAACCCAGTGACGATGCAGCCAGCCGACTGGTAGTGATAACACCAGCTAACTGTGGGGACACAGCTGGTACATCCACTTGTCATGAAGCTCAACCCCCACCCTGCAACATGGCCGTTAATGACGACAAGTCTGAAGTGAGAAATATAATTAATATTTTAATCACTTCGGAAGGCTGCTTCAGTCAGGCATGTCCATCCGCAGACTGTAAAGCTGCTGATGTACTGTACCTGCCTGGCGTACTAAATATTTGAAGATTGGGGAGTATATAATTGCCAAGCCTTCACAAGCGAGGCTGGGTTATACCAGTATGAGTGTTATTTATTAAAGCATATGTAACGTTTATTCTCTCGAACGTTGGAAACAGCGATTCTACATCACACTTTAGTAAAATTGAAAATTTCCAACAGATAAATCAACATATATCCACATAATACATTAGAGGCAAAATATATAGTGCTTGTACGAGAGGGGGGGCGGGGGCGGCGGAGAGAGGAGGGAGAGAGAGAGAGAGACAGACAGACACACACAGTCTCAGCACCAGATTCATTCAAGGTATTTTTAGAAAGTAAATCTCAGATTTTTTTCCTTCAGCTGAAATATTCTAAACTGCAGTCAGCATTTGGCAAATTTCTATTTGGTTATTTGCCATCAGCAGCAGTGAAAGGTGCGGCTGGGAGTCATGGCCAATACAGGTCAAGTTGGGAAATTCTGACAGATAAAAAGCAGCACTGATCCCGTGGGCCATTCCAGTGGCCAGGGAAGAGCTGGGCTACTGCTCCACACACGACAGCTGGAGGAATTTAAATTCAATTCATTAGGTAAGTGTGAGAGGAAGAAAAGCTATTTTCAATGTTGACCATGAAACGACCAGATTTCTGTAAAAATCCGGCTCATTCACTCAGGCCCTTGAGAGAAAGAAGCCTATCGCCCTTACCTGGCCTGTGACCCCACACCCACAGCAAGGTGGTCGACTCGACTATCAAAGGCCCAACAAGATTATTGAACGAACGGGATATGGCGCTCGACTCATCGATCGACCGTTCCAACGCGCCACAGCGAAAAACCACACCGACCTCCTCAGAAGACATACACGAGACACAACCGATAGAGTACCCTTCGTTGTCCAGTACTTTCCCGGAGCGGAAAAACTACAACATCTTCTTCGCAGCCTTCAACACATCATCGATGAAGATTAACATCTTGCCAGGTCATCCCCAAACCCCCACTACTGGCCTTCAAACAACCGCGCAACCTCAAACAAACCATTGTTTGCAGCAAATTACCCAGCCTTCAGAACAGCGACCACGACACCACACAACCCTGCCAGGGCAATCTCTGCAAGACGTGCCAGATCATCGACTCAGATACCACCATTACACGTGAGAACACCACCCACCAGGTAAACTAAATACTCGTGCAACTCAGCCAATGTTGTCTACCTCATACGCTGCAGGAAAGGATGTCCCGAGACGTGGTACATTGGCGAGACCATGCAGACGCTGCGACAACGGATGAACGGACATCGCGTGACAATGGCCAGGCAGGAATGTTCCCTCCCAGTCGGGGAACACTTCAGCAGTCAAGGGCATTCAACCTCGGATCTCCGGGTAAGCGTTCTCCAAGGCGGCCTTCAGGACGCGCGACAACGCAGAATTGCCGAGCAGAAACTTACAGCCAAGTTCCACACACATGAGTGCGGCCTCAACCGGGACCTTGGATTCATGTCGCATTACATTCACCCCCCACCATCTGGCCTGGGCTTGCGAAATCCTACCAACTGTCCTGGCTTGAGACAATTCACACCTCTTTAACCTGGGATTACCCCCTACCTCTGGATCTGTAAAGACTTAATTACCCGCAAATGCTCGCACTAAAAGCATCATCTTGCATCCTTGACTTTGTCTATGTAAATGTTTCTGGAACCCACCTCTTCATTCACCTGAGGAAGGAGCAGCGCTCCGAAAGCTAGTAATTGGAAACAGACCTGTTGGACTTTAACCTGCTGTTGTAAGACTGCTTACAAGGTTATTGAAAGCACTATGAAAGCGTTATAGAATGAAACTGGACAGACCGTGGCATGTCCAGCCAGCCAACTGTGCAACTGAGCCTCATTATCCACTATATCACCCACACACACACACCCCCACCCACCCCCACACACCCCCCACACACCCCCACTCACCCCCCACCCACCCCACACACACACACCCCCACCCACAACCCCCAACCACCCCACACCCCCCCACCCACCCCACACCCCCACCCACCCCCCACCCACCCCCCACACACCCCACCCACCCACCCCACACACACACACACCCCCACCCACCCCACACACACCCCCACCCACACCCCCCACACCCACCCCCACCCACCCCACACCCACACACACCCCCACCCACCCCACACCCCCCCACCCACCCCACACACACACCCCCACCCACCCACACACACCCCACCCACCCCACACACACACACCACCACCCACCCCACACACACACACCACCCACCCCACACACCCACACCACCCACACCCCCACCCACCCCACACACACACACCCCCACCCACCCCCCACCCACCCCCCCACACACCCCCACCCACCCCCCCACCCACCCCACACACACACACACCCACCCACCCCACCCACACCCCCACCCACACCACACCCACACCCCCCCACCCACCCCACACACACCCCCACCCACCCCACACACACACACCACCCACCCCACACACCCACACCACCCACACCCCCACCCACCCCACACACACACACCCCCACCCACCCCACACACACACACACCACCACCCACCCCACACACACACCCCCACCCACCCCACCGCCGACACACACCCCCACCCCACCCCACACACACACCCCCACCCACCCCACCCCCCGACACACACCCCCACCCCACCCACACACCCCCACCCACCCCACACACACACCCCACCCACCCCACACACAACCCCCACCCACCCCACACACAACCCCCACCCACCCCACACACACACACCCCCACCCACCACACACACCCCCACCCACCACACACACCCCCCACCCACCCCACACACCCCCCACCCACCCCACACCACCCCCCACCCACCCCACACACCCCCCACCCACCCCACACACCCCCCACCCACCCCCCACCCACCCCACACACCCCCCACCCACCCCACACACCCCCCACCCACCCCACACACCCCCCACCCACCCCACACACCCCCCACCCACCCCACACACACACACCCCCCACCCACCCCAAACACACACACCCCCACCCCACACACACCCCCCACCAACCCCCCACACACCCCCCACCAACCCCCCACACACACACACCCCCCACCCACCCCCCACACACACACACCCCCACACACACACACCCCCCACCCACCCCCCACACACACACACCCCCCACCCACCCCCCACACACACCCCCCACACACACACCCCCCACCCACCCCCCACACACACACCCCCCACCCACCCCCCACACACACACCCCCCACCCACACACCCCCCACACACACACCCCCCACCCACCCCCCACCCACCCCCCACACACACACCCCCACCCACCCCCACCCACACACAGCCCCCCCACCCCACACACACAGCCCCCCCACCCCACACACACAGCCCCCCACCCCCCCCACACACACAGCCCCACCAACCCCACACCCCCACCCCACACACCCCCACCCACCCCACCTACCCCACACACCCTCCAACCACCCCACACACACCCCCAACCACCCCACACACACCCCCAACCACCCTCCCCACACACGCCCCCCCACCCCCCCCACACACACACCCACACTGCCCCCCACCTACCCCACCCCACACACAGCCCCCCCCCACACACCCACCCCTACACACACACACCACCGCCAAACACCCCCCACCCGCCCCCCACACCCCCATACCCCCCCACACACACACACACCCTGACAAGGGAACCAGGGCAGGTCTGCACACTCTCCCCGTGTCTGCGTGGGTTTCCTCCAGGTGCTCCGGTTTCCTCCCACAGTCCAAAGATGTGCGGGTTAGGTGGATTGGCCACGATAAATTGCCCCTTAGTGTCCAAAGGTTAGGTGGGGGATTGAGCCTAGGGGAGGGTGAACCCTGGAGGTTTGGTAAACATTTGATGGGCTGAATGGCCTCCTTCTGCACTGTAGGGATTCTCTGATTCTAAGAGAGGAGCCTGCCTGAGATTGTCCTCTGCAGGTCACAGAACTATCTGTCCATGGCAGTACGGACAGGAGTGACCACGTCACAGAACTATCTGTCCATGGCAGTACGGACAGGAGTGACCACGTCACAGAACTATCTGTCCATGGCAGTACGGACAGGAGTGACCACGTCACAGAACTATCTGTCCATGGCAGTACGGACAGGAGTGACCACGTCACAGAACTATCTGTCCATGGCAGTACGGACAGGAGTGACCACGTCACAGAACCATCTGTCCATGGCAGTACGGACAGGAGTGACCACGTCACAGAACTAACTGTCCATGGAAGTACGGACAGGAGTGACCACGTCACAGAACTATCTGTCCATGGCAGTACGGACAGGAGTGACCACGTCACAGAACTATCTGTCCAAGGCAGTACGGACAGGAGTGACCACGTCACAGAACTATCTGTCCATGGCAGTACGGACAGGAGTGACCACGTCACAGAACTATCTGTCCATGGCAGTACGGACAGGAGTGACCACGTCACAGAACCATCTGCCCAAGGCAGTACGGACAGGAGTGACCACGTCACAGAACCATCTGTCCATGGCAGTATGGACAGGAGTGACCACGTCACAGAACCATCTGTCCATGGCAGTATGGACAGGAGTGACCACGTCACAGAACTATCTGTCCATGGCAGTACGGACAGGAGTGACCACGTCACAGAACCATCTGTCCATGGCAGTACGGATAGGAGTGACCACGTCACAGAACCATCTGTCCATGGCAGTATGGACAGGAGTGACCACGTCACAGAACCATCTGTCCATGGCAGTACGGACAGGAGTGACCACGTCACAGAACTATCTGTCCATGGCAGTACGGACAGGAGTGACCACGTCACAGAACCATCTGTCCATGGCAGTATGGACAGGAGTGACCACGTCACAGAACTATCTTTTCTGGAAACACTATAGTTCGAGTACTTTAGATGGGTCCGTTTTTGTCCAATGTGTGCAGGAGGGTTTCCTGACACAGTATGTAGATAGGCCAACAAGAGGCGAGGCCGTATTGGATTTGGTGCTGGGTAATGAACCAGGACAGGTGTTAGATTTGAAGGTAGGTGAGCACTTTGGTGATAGTGACCATAATTCGATTACGTTTACTTTAGTGATGGAAAGGGATAGGTATATACCGCAAGGCAAGAGTCATATCTGGGGGAAAGGCAATTATGATGCGATGAGGCAAGACTTAGGATGCATCAGCTGGAGGGGAAAACTGCAGGGGATGGACACAATGGAAATGTGGAGCATGTTCAAGGAACAGCTTGATAAGTATGTACCTATTAGGCAGGGAGGAAGTGGTTGAGCGAGGGAACCATGGGTTACTAAAACAGTTGAAACACTTGTCAAGAGGAAGAAGGAGGCTTATGTAAAGATGAGACGTGATGGTTCAGTTAGGGCGCATGAGAGTTACAAGTTAGCTAGGAAGGCTCTAAAGAGAGAGCTAAGAAGAGCCAAGCGAGAACATGAGAAGTCTTTGGCAGGTAGGATCAAGGATAACCCTAAAGCTTTCTATAGATATGTCAGGAATAAAAGAATGACTAAGGCAAGGGTAGGGCCAGTCAAGGACAGTAGCGGGAAGTTGTGCGTGGAGTCCGAGGAGATAGGAGAGGTGCTAAATGAGTATTTTTCGTCTGTATTCACACAGGAAAAAGACAAGTTGTCGAGGAGAATACTGAGATACAGGCTACTGGACTAGAAGGGCTTGAGGTTCATAAGGAGGGGGTGTTAGCGATTCTGGAAAGCGTGAAAACAGATAAGTCCCCTAGGATTCTCTGGGAAGCTAGGGAGGAGATTGCTGAGCCTTTGGCTTTGATCTTTAAGTCATCTTTGTCTTCAGGAATAGTGCCAGAAGACTGGAGGATAGCAAATGTTGTCCCCTTGTTCAAGAAGAGGAGTAGAGTCAACCCCGGTAACTATAGACCAGTGAGCCTTACTTCTGTTAAGGGCAAAGTCTTGGAAAGGTTTATAAGAGATGGGATGTATAATCATCTGGAAAGGAATAATTTGATTAGAGATAGTCAACACGGTTTTGTGAAGGGTAGGTCATGCCTCACAAACCCTATTGAGTTCTTTGAGAAGGTGGCCAAACAGGTGGATGAGGGTAAAGCAGTTGATGTGGTGTATATGGGTTTCAGTGAAGCGTTTGATAAGGTTCCTCACGGTAGGCAATTGCAGAAAATACGGAGGCATGGGATTCAGGGTGATTTAGCAGTTTGGATCAGACATTGGCGAGCTGGAAGAAGACAAAGGGTGGTGGTTGATGGGAAATGTTCAGACTGGTGTCCAGTTACTCGTGGTGTACCACAAGGATCTGTTTTGGGGCTGCTGCTGTTTGTCATTTTTATAAATGACCTGGAGGAGGGCCTAGAAGGATGGGTGAGTAAATTTGCAGATCACACTAAAGTCGGTGGAGTTGTGGACAGTACAAAAGGATGTTACAAGTTACAGAGGGACATAGATAAGCTGCAGAGCTGGGCAGACAGGTGGCAAATGGAGTTTAATGCAGAAAAGTGTGAGGTGATTCATTTTGGAAGGAATTACAGGAAGACAGTGTACTGGGCTAATGGTAAGATTCTTGGTAGTGTGGACGAGCAGAGAGATCTTGGTGTCCATGTCCATAGATCCCTGAAAGTTGCCACCCAGGTTGAGAGGGTTGTTAAGAAGGCGTACGGTGTGTTAACTTTTATTGGTAGAGGAATTGCATTTCGGGGCCATGAGGTCATGTTGCAGTTGTACAAAACTCTGGTGCGGCCGCATTTGGAGTATTGCGTGCAGTTCTGGTCGCCACATTATCGGAAGGATGTGGAAGCATTGGAAAGGGTGCAGAGGAGATTTACCAGGATGTTGCCTGGTATGGAGGGAAGATGTTATAAGGAAAGGCTGAGGGACTTGAGGCTGTTTTCGTTAGAGAGAAGAAGGTTAAGAGGTGACTTGATTGAGGCATACAAGATGATCAGAGGATTAGATACGGTGGACAGTGAGAGCCTTTTTCCTCGGATGGTGATGTCCAGCATGAGGGGACATAGCTTTAAATTGAGGGGAGATAGATATAGGACAGATGTCAGAGGTAGGTTCTTTACTCAGAGAGTAGTAAGGGCGTGGAATGCCCTGCCTGCAACAGTAGTGGACTCGCCAACATTAAACACATTCAAATGGTCATTGGATAGGCATATGGACGATAATGGAATAGTGTAGATGGGCTTTAGAGGGGTTTCACAGGTTGGCGCAACATCGAGGGCCGAAGGGCCTGGACTGTGCTGTAATGTTCTATGTTCTATGTCCAAGGCAGTACCGGCAGGAGTGACCACGTCACAGAACCATCTGCCCAAGGCAGTACGGACAGGAGTGACCACGTCACAGAACCATCTGTCCAAGGCAGTACGGACAGGAGTGACCACGTCACAGAACCATCTGTCCAAGGCAGTACGGACAGGAGTGACCACGTCACGGAACCATCTGCCCAAGGCAGTACGGACAGGAGTGACCACGTCACAGAACCATCTGCCCAAGGCAGTACGGGACAGGAGTGACCACGTCACAGAACCATCTGTCCAAGGCAGTACGGACAGGAGTGACCACGTCACAGAACATCTTCCAAGGCAGTACGGACAGGAGTGACCACGTCACAGAACCATCTGTCCAAGGCAGTACGGACAGGAGTGACCACGTCACGGAACCATCTGCCCAAGGCAGTACGGACAGGAGTGACCACGTCACAGAACCATCTGCCCAAGGCAGTACCGGCAGGAGTGACCACGTCACAGAACCATCTGTCCAAGGCAGTACCGGCAGGAGTGACCACGTCACGGAACCATCTGCCCAAGGCAGTACGGACAGGAGTGACCACGTCACAGAACCATCTGCCCAAGGCAGTACCGGCAGGAGTGACCGCCGCAAAGCTCCAGTGGAGCCTCTGTCCTAACTTCACACTGAGGACAGTCTTCGTTGCATTGTGCAGCACTACCACAGTGTTCAATGGGATTCAACAACTCAAAACTGGGCATCAATAAAGAGCTTTGGACCAGCAGCAAAACTGCAGCAAGCCACAATCAGTAATCTGAAAGAGAGTCTGGCCCACAGGCAGCAAGACTTGGACAGCATCTAAGCGTGGGATGGCGTGTGATATGAACGTTACTCGCCATTTAATTGCCGGGCAATGACCTGCTCCAACAAGAGGGAATTAACCATGACACTCAACAGCATTGGCTGCACCAAATCCCCTCCCACCAGCATTCTGGGGGGTTGCCATCGATCGGAAACTTAATTGGAGCAGCTTTCTAAATACTGCGGCAACAAGAGCTGCGTATTCAGCAGGGAGGAACTCACTGCCCGACTTGATTGGCACCCCATCATTCGCATTCACACCCTGTACCAGTGACGAGCAGGGGCAGCACTGTGCACCACAAGATCCACTAGCAGTGACTCAAACAAGCCTGCATCCGACAGCACCTTTAAAACCCGCAAGTTCTACCACTTAGGAGGGCAAGGGCAGCCGATGGGTGGGAACAGCACCCCCTGCAAGCTCCCCATCCGAGTCACAGAGGTCAGAATCCTGGAAGTCCGTCCCTAACAGAACTGTGGGTGGGGCCCACACCACAGGGACTGCAGCGGTTCAAGACAGCAGCTCTGCATCGCCTTCTGGAGGGCAATTAGGGATGGACAACAAATATTTCCCGGGACGGCGACGCCCACATCCTGAAAGAATAAAAACAAAACTTACCTTGCCTCCACTCCGACACGAGTTAAGTGCCCAGGCTAAATGGCACAAAAGATGAGGATAGTCTCTATTTTGCCATATTTGAATAGCCAGTAAACGGAGTATCATTGCTCCATCCCTAACCCAAACGGTTAAACAGATTGTCAGGAATTCACGGCAGGAAAAATAAACCAACAACCATTCTATGAGCACTGGTAAAATTATCTTTGTCAATAACATCTGGGGTGTTTATATGATTAAATGAGGGATGATAAAAGTTGGAACTATGATTTTCCCCAGAATATATATTACACAAGATTACATTGGAGATACAGCACAGCCCATTGGGCAGTCTAATCCACATTGGACACACAGCACAGCCCATTGGGCTGTCCCATCCACATTGGAGATACAGCACAGCCCATTGGGCTGTCTAATCCACATTGGAGATACAGCACAGCCCATTGGGCTGTCCCATCCACATTGGACACACAGCACAGCCCATTGGACAGTCCCATCCACATTGGACACACAGCACAGCCCATTGGGCTGTCTAATCCACATTGGACACACAGCACAGCCCATTGGGCTGTCCCATCCACATTGGAGATACAGCACAGCCCATTGGGCTGTCCAACCCACATTGGAGATACAGCACAGCCCATTGGGCTGTCCAACCCACATTGGAGATACTGCACAGAAACAGGTCATTGGATAAACCCGCCTGTGCCAGTGTTTAGGCACCACTCAAACCACCCGCCATCTCTCCTTATTGATATCTGGGAACATAGCCCTCCATTAGTTCCCCTCATATAGTTGTTTAGTCTCCCCTTAAACAGACCAATATGATTCGCTTCTCCCAGTCCCTGTGCCAGCGAGCTCCACTTTCGCACCGATTGGGTTTCTTGCTGACTGCTTTATATTTATGTTTCCTCCGGGTGCTCCGGTTTCCTCCCATAGTCCAAAGATGTGCAGGTTAGGTGGCTTGGCCATGATAAATTGCCCTTAGTGACCAAAAATGTTAGAAGGGGTTAATGGGTTACGGGGGTAGGGTGGAAGTGAGGGCTTAAGTGGGTTGGTGCAGACTTGATGGGCTGAATGGCCTCCTCCTTTGCTGTAGGGAATCTGTTTTTGGCTCAGTTGGCAGCACTTGCATCTCTGAAATGCAAAGTTCCACGTTCAAGCCCCGTACAAAACTCCAGGCTGCTGCTCCTGTGAATCATCAGTGGGCAGCACGGTAGCATGGTGGTTAGCGTAAATGCTTCACAGCTCCAGGGTCCCAGGTTCGATTCCCGGCTGGGTCACTGTCTGTGCGGAGTCTGCACGCCCTCCCTGTGTGTGCGTGGGTTTCCTCCGGGTGCTCCGGTTTCCTCCCACAGTCCAAAGATGTGCGGGTTAGGTGGATTGGCCATGCTAAATTGCCCGTAGTGTCCTAAAAAAGTAAGGTTAAGTGGGGGGGTTGTTGGGTTACGGGTATAGGGTGGATACGTGGGTTTGAGTGGGGTGATCATGGCTCGGCACAACATCGAGGGCCGAAGGGCCTGTTCTGTGCTGTACTGTTCTATGTTCTATGTTCTATATCACGGCTTCTGGGTTCTGCTTTATTCCCATAATCGGAGACATCCTCTCTGTGTCCACTCTATCCATTTTATCAAAACCTTCCAGAATGTTATGTACACCACACCCCTCAGCCTGCTGTTTGGTCAACTCTGTCTGCCTCTCTCTTCCTTGATGTCTTTACCCATCCATCATCTTTGTAACCTTCCCTGTCCTCTCTCCAGGGCTTGATTTGCTTTTGTGTGGTCTTGTTGGCCTTTAGCAGAGCTTCTAACCTTTGATGTATTAGTAGTCTCCCTTAGATCCTTCACCCCAACCTGGTTTGCCGCTCCCAGGCAACGTGACCTCCCCATTATTCCGACTAAAATGCAACAGCCCACATATATCACGGTGTTGAGCTTCACTTGCCAATTAGTCGCCGATCCTGCAAGTTTCTTCATGTCCTCCTGGATATTGGCTCTTCCCCCCAATTTAGGGTCACCCGTAATCGGAGAAATTGTGGTTTTGATTCCAAAGCCCAAATCGCGCCTGTGCATTGTGAACAGCAGTGGTCCCAACACTGATCCTTGTAGATCTCGCAGAATAATTACCCTTTACCCCCACTCCCCGCTCACCATCTTGAAGCTATCTATTGCCCCACATGTCCCCTGACCCCATATTCTCCAAACACATTCACTGGCCTATAATGGGGCGCTTTGTCAAAGGTCTTTTGAAAATCCACATAAATGACATCTACCACGTTACCATTATCTGCTCTCCCTCTCACCACTTCAAAGCAAAATTAAAAGATGGTCACACAAGATTCCCCCTTTTGAACTCCATTATTATATTTCTCATTGAGATATTCTTCCCATCTCTCCTTCAGAAAGGAATTTCACCATTGATATCAAGCTGACTGCTCTTTTATTGCCCTCATCTGTTCTGTTTCCTCCCCTCCCCCCCCCCGCCCTTCTAAAACAGAGGAAGGACTGTCCACGCACCAGCCCGCTGCCACTACACGTTCTCTCTGATAAACCTCTGCTATCTCTTCCCAAAATCTGGGGCCTCACGGTAGCATGGTGGTTAGCATCAATGCTTCACAGCTCCAGGGTCCCAGGTTCGATTCCCGGCTGGGTCACTGTCTGTGTGGAGTCTGCACGTCCTCCCCGTGTGTGCGTGGGTTTCCTCCGGGTGCTCCGGTTTCCTCCCACAGTCCAAAGATGTGCGGGGTTAGGTGGATTGGCCATGCTAAATTGCCCGTAGTGTAAGGTTAATGGGGGGATTGTTAGGTTACGGGCATACGGGTTACGTGGGTTTAAGTAGGGTGATCATTGCTCGGCACAACATCGAGGGCCGAAGGGCCTGTTCTGTGCTGTACTGTTCTATTTTACAAAATCCATGGATGCAATCGATCCGGACCGGGAGAGTTCTCCTCTGAATGTGTTCAGTTTGATTCAATGCCTTGTTTCTAAAACTCCAAATCCACTTTTTGCTCATCACAGCATTCAGTGTGATTCAGGGCGACCTTTGCCAACTCCCCACCCAGGCCCCATCTAACACACACCCTGACACACTGCCCCTACCCAGACCCCATCTAACACACACCCTGACACACAATCCCCACCCAGACCCCATCTAACACACACCCTGACACACAGCCCTGACCCAGACCCCATCTAACACACACCCTGACACACTGCCCCCACCCAGACCCCATCTAACACACACCCTGACACACAATCCCCACCCAGACCCCATCTAACACACACCCTGACACACAGCCCTGACCCAGACCCCATCTAACACACACCCTGACACACAGCCCTGACCCAGACCCCATCTAACACACACCCTGACACACAGTCCCCACCCAGACCCCATCTAACACACAGCCCTCACCCAGACCCCATCTAACACACAGCCCTCACCCAGACCCCATCTAACACACACCCTGACACACAGCCCCACCCAGACCCCATCTAACACACACCCTGACACACAGCCCTCACACAGACCCCATCTAACACACACCCTGACACACAGCCCCACCCAGACCCCATCTAACACACACCCTGACACACAGCCCCCACCCAGACCCCATCTAACACACACCCTGACACACAGCCCCCACCCAGACCCCATCTAACACACAGCCCCACCCAGACCCCATCTAACACAGACCCTGACACACAGCCCCCACCCAGACCCCATCTAACTCACACCCTGACACACAATCCCCACCCAGACCCCATCTAACACACACCCTGACACACAGCCCCCACCCAGACCCCATCTAACACACAGCCCCACCCAGACCCCATCTAACACACACCCTGACACACAGCCCCCACCCAGACCCCATCTAACTCACACCCTGACACACAGCCCCTACCCAGACCCCATCTAACACACACCCTGACACAGTCCCACCCAGACCCCATCTAACACACACCCTGACACACAGCCCTCACCCAGACCCCATCTAACACACACCCTGACACACAGTCCCCACCCAGGCCCCATCTAACACACACCCTGACACACTGCCCCCACCCAGACCCCATCTAACACACACCCTGACACACAGCCCCACCCAGACCCCATCTAACACACACCCTGACACACATCCCCACCCAGGCCCATCTAACACACACCCTGACACACAATCCCCACCCAGACCCCATCTAACACACACCCTGACACACAGCCCCCACCCAGACCCCATCTAACACACACCCTGACACACAGTCCTCACCCAGACCCCATCTAACACACACCCTGACACACAATCCCCACCCTGGCCCCGTCTAACACACACCCTGACACACAATCCCCACCCAGACCCCATCTAACACACACCCCTCACCCAGACCCCATCTAACACACACCCTGACACACAGCACCCACCCAGACCCCATCTAACACACACCCTGACACACTGCCCCCACCCAGACCCCATCTAACACACACCCTGACACACAGCCCCCACCCAGACCCCATCTAACACACACCCTGACACACAGTCCCCACCCAGACCCCATCTAACACACACCCTGACACACATACCCACCCAGACCCCATCTAACACACACCCTGACACACTGCCCCTACCCAGACCCCATCTAACACACACCCTGACACACAGCCCCCACCCAGACCCCATCTAACACACACCCTGACAAACTGCCCCTACCCAGACCCCATCTAACACACACCCTGACACACAGTCCTCACCCAGACCCCATCTAACACACACCCTGACACACTGCCCCCACCCAGACCCCATCTAACACACACCCTGACAAACTGCCCCTACCCAGACCCCATCTAACACACAGTCCTCACCCAGACCCCATATAACACACACCCTGACACACAGTCCCCACCCAGGCTCCATCTAACACACACCCTGATACACTGCACCCACCCAGGCTCCATCTAACACACACCCTGACACACAGCCCCTACCCAGAAAATCTCCCCCCCGCCCCCGACCCCGAGCACCCTTGTTCAACACTATTCAGCAATCCTCTGTTGTCATCCACGTCAGATCTTTGCTGCTGTCTAATTGACCGGGTCCACAGACAATGAGTCCACTTGAGAAGCAGCCTGTGAGAGAGAGTTAGTGCTACTGAGAGGGTGGTCACTGGTACAGAACACAACTTCTTGTTCTGGAGTAATCAGTCCAAATGTGACAAGATGTGAAGGGACACTTTGTGTACCAGCCAGTGCACAATGACAACGTTGTCCCAGTCAGAGATATTACCAGAGGAATCGACGGAAAAATGATGTGCGTCTAGGGGCAGCACGGTAGCATGGTGGTTAGCATCAATGCTTCACAGCTCCAGGGTCCCAGGTTCGATTCCCGGCTGGGTCACTGTCTGTGCGGAGTCTGCACATCCTCCCCGTGTGTGCGTGGGTTTCCTCCGGGTGCTCCGGTTTCCTCCCACAGTCCAAAGATGTGCGGGTTAGGTGGATTGGCCATGATAAATTGCCCGTAGTGTCCTAAAAAGTAAGGTTAAGGGTGGGGTTGTTGGGTTACGGGTAGAGGATGGATTACGTGGGTTTGAGTAGGGTGATCATTGCTCCGCACAACATCGAGGGCCGAAGGGCCTGTTCTGTGCTGTACTGTTCTATGTTCTATGCAACAGTAGCTTTGCAGATTAGTAGTTTGGGTTTCAATACATTAGACTTGACCAGTTCCCCGCCCTGGTTTGTGAAAGTTCCAGCTTTCACAACACCGCTCAGTTATTCTACGTCAGATTTGTCTCCGCTATCACTTCAATCAACGGATCTAGACAGCGAAGGTTTCAAGCCCCACTCTATACACCAGAGCATCTAATTATCCCTGACGCTTCCGTGTACCGAGCGAGTGCACTGTCAGGCTGAGCTAATGAGATGTCACAGTAGGCCCAGTCTGCCCTCACAGGTCCGATCGTCTGGCCCAAACTGCTCAATGAAGGGCCGCTCTCCCTCTCCCAGCTGATACCAATTTGCCAACATCGCCGACACCGAGGTTCGCTCTTTAATATCATTGTTGAGATTGTGAAAATGGGCCGTTGCTAACAATCGATGGTAACAGCGATTACACTCCAGCTGCCTAGGAGCCGGGGGAAGAATTTGGATTCTAAATCCACTTTCACTCTTCATACCAGATCAGATTCCCAGCGGTTTCGTATCCAAGGATAATAGAATCAGAGAATTTACAGTGCAGAAGGAGGCTATTCGGCCCATCGAGTCTGCACCGGCCCTTGGAAAGAGCACCCTACCCAAGCCCATGCCACCTCCCCATCCCTGTAACCCAGCAACCCCAGCTAACCTATTGGACACTAAGGGGCAGTCAATCCACCTAACCTGCACATCTTTGGACTGTGGGAGGAAACCGGAGCACCCGGAGGAAATCCACGCGGACACGGGGAGAACGTGCAGACTCCACAGTCACCGAGGACGGAATTGAACCCGGGAACCTGGAGCTGTGAGGCAGTGCTCACCGCTCTGCCACCGAGACATGTTTGAACTCAATGGGCTTTTAAAACAATGTGCATACAGTTCATAACACCAATTTGAAATGGAATTCCGATTTCCAAATTGCCACATTATAATTTTCTGGATCGTTCGTTCAGATTAATGAGGGTTTATAGGACACAGAAACGGACAGTTGGCCCCAACAGTGCCGCCAGCCAGTAATGCTCCGCACGTTGCCCCCGCTGGCTCAGGGTGTTACAGCAGCAAAATGCTGGCGTGTTGCACTCTGACACGACACATTGCAGAACCAACCACAGAGGTCACCAACGAAGAGAACCGAAATTCTACAATCACCATCTAACTGCGCATCTCTCAAATGTGACATTGAAATGCAAGTTAACATCAACAACAAAGCAACCCTGCAGGGTGGGGTAACAATGCAGTACCCCAAAACGTGAAAGGGGTATAACACAAGCAATACCACCAAAAAAGCAACTCAATCCTAGCATTGTTTGCTGGTTCAAAGTTTCTAAAGTTCACAGCTGCTATACTGTGAGAGAGTGAGTGCACATCAAAAGGTAATGATAATAATAATTAATAATCTTTATTATTGTCACAAGTAGGCTTACATTAACACTGCAATGTTTAGCACAGGTCTAAATCGCTGGCTTTGAAAGCAGACCAAGCAGGCCAGCAGCACGGTTCAATTCCCGTACCAGCCTCCCCAAACAGGTGCCGAAATGTGGCGACTAGGGGTTTTTCACAGTAACTTCATTTGAAGCCTACTTGTGACAATGAGCAATTATCATTTCATTTTCATTTCAGTGAAGGTATTGTGAAAAGCCCCTAGTCGCTACATTCCGGCACTTGTTCGGGTACATGAGGGAGAATTCTGAATGTCCAATTCACCCAACAAGCACATCTTTCGGGATTTGTGGGATAAACCGGAGAGCCGGAGGAAACCCACGCAGGCACAGTGACCCAAGCCGGGAATCGAACCTGGGTCCCTCGCGCTGTGAAGCAACACAGAGACTGGAAAAAGTGACTGGAAATACTATAGTTCGAGTACTATAGATGGGTCAGTTTTTGTGCAGTGTGCAGGAGGGTTTTCTGACACAGTATGTAGACAGGCCAACAAGGGGCGAGGCCACATTGGATTTGGTACTGGGTAATGAACCCGGCCAGGTGTTAGATTTAGATGTAGGTGAGCACTTTGGTGATAGTGATCACAACTCGGTTATGTTTACTTTAGCAATGGGCAGGGATAGGTATATACCGCAAGGCAAGAATTATAGCTGGGGGAAAGGCAATTATGATGCTATTCGGCAAGATTTAGGAGGTATAGGATGGGGAAGGAAACTGCAGGGGATGGGTACAATCGAAATGTGGAGCTTTTTCAAGGAACAGCTACTGCGTGTCCTTGATAAGTATGTACCTGTCAGGCAGGGAGGAAGTTGTCGAGCAAGGGAGCCGTGGTTTACTAAGGAAGTTGAAGCACTTGTCAAGAGGAAGAAGAAGGCTTATGTTAGGATGAGACATGAAGGCTCAGTTAGGGCACTTGAGAGTTACAAGTTAGCCAGGAAGGACCTAAAGGGAGAGTTAAGAAGAGCGAGGAGAGGACACGAAAAGTCGTTGGCGGATAGGATCAAGGAAAACCCCATAGGTTATAGTATCAGGAACAAAAGAATGACTCGAGTAAGATTAGGGCCAATCAAGGATAGTAGTGGAAAGTTGTGTGTGGAATCAGAGGAGATAGGGGAAGCATTAAATGGATATTTTTCGTCAGTGTTTACACTGGAGAAAGACAATGTTGTCGAGGAGAACACTCAGGTTCAGTCGACCAGGCTAGATGGAATTGAGGTTCAAAAGGAGGAGGTGTTCGCAATTTTAGAAAATGTCAAAATAGACAAGTCCCCTGGGCCAGATGGGATTTATCCTAGGATTCTCTGGGAAGCCAGGGAGGAGATTGCTGAGCCTTTGTCCTTGATCTTTATGTCGTCTTTGTCGACAGGAATAGTGCCGGAAGACTGGAGGATAGCAAATGTTGTCCCCTTGTTCAAGAAGGGGAGTAGAGACAACCCTGGTAATTATAGACCTGTGAGCCTTACTTCGGTTGTGGGTAAAATGTTGGAAAAGGTTATAAGAGATAGGGTTTATAATCATCTTGAAAAGAACAAGTTGATTAGCGATACTCAACACGGTTTTGTGAAGGGTAGGTCATGTCTCACAAACCTTATTGAGTTTTTTGAGAAGGTGACCAAACAGGTGGATCAGGGTAAAGCTGTTGATGTGGTGTATATGGATTTCAGTAAGGCGTTTGATAAGGTTCCCCACGGTAGGCTATTGCAGAAAATAAGGAAGTATGGAATTGAAGGTGATTTAGCAGTTTGGATCAGTAATTGGCTAGCTGAAAGAAGACAGAGGGTGGTGGTTGATGGCAAATGTTCATCCTGGAGTTCAGTTACTAGTGGTGTACCACAAGGATCTGTTTTGGGGCCACTGCTGTTTGTAATTTTTATAAATGACCTGGAAGAGGGTGTAGAAGGATGGGTTAGTAAATTTGCAGATGACATGAAGGTCGGTGGAGTTGTGGATAGTGCTGAAGGATGTTATAGGATACAGAGGGACATAGATAAGCTGCAGAGCTGGGCTGAGAGGTGGCAGATGGAGTTTAATGTGGAAAAGTGTGAGGTGGTTCACTTTGGAAGGAGTAACAGGAATGCAGAGTACTGGGCTAATGGCAAGATTCTTGGTAGTGTAGATGAACAGAGAGATCTCGGCATCCAGGTACATAAATCCCTGAAAGTTGCCACCCAGGTTAATAGGGCTGTTAAGAAGGCATATGGTGTGCTAGCGTTTATAAGCAGGGGGATTGAGTTTCGGAACCACAAGGTCATGCTGCAGCTGTACATAACTCTGGTGCGGCCGCTCCTGGAGTACTGCGTGCAGTTCTGGTCACCACATTATATGAAGTATGTTGAAGCTTTGGAAAGGGTTCAGAGGAGATTTACTAGGATGTTGCCTGGTATGGAGGGAAGGTCTTACGAGGAAAGGCTCAGGGAATTGAGGTTGTTTTCGTTAGAGAGGAGAAGGCTGAGAGGTGACTTAATAGAGACATATAAGATAGTCAGAGGGTTAGATAGGGTGGACAGTGAGAGTCTTTTTCCTCGGATGGTGATGACCAACACGAGGGGACATAGCTTTAAATTGAGGGGTGAGAGATATAGGACAGATGTCAGAGGCAGTTTCTTTACTCAGAGAGTAGTAGGGGTGTGGAACGCCCTGCCTGCAATAGTAGTAGACTCGCCAACTTTAAGGGTATTTAAGTGGTCACTGGATAGACATATGGATGAAAATGGAATAGTGTAGGTCAGATAGGCTTCAGATGGTTTCACAGGTCGGCGCAACATCGAGGGCCGAAGGGCCCGTACTGCGCTGTAGTGTTCTATGTTCTATGTTCTATATGCTCACCACAGTAATGAAAGCTGTGGTGGGATATTTTCATCTTCAATTCAAAGAGATAGAAAGTGCGCGCGACAGAGAGAGAGCGCGACAGAGAGAGAGAGAGAGAGCGACAGAGAGAGAGAGAGAGAGCGACAGACAGAGAGAGAGCGCATGACAGAGAGCGCACGACAGAGAGAGAGCGCGCGACAGAGAGAGAGAGAGAGCGCGCGACAGAGAGAGCGCGCGACAGAGAGAGAGCGCGCGACAGAGAGAGAGAGAGAGAGAGCGCGCGACAGAGAGAGAGAGAGCGCGCGACAGAGAGAGAGAGCGCGCGCGACAGAGAGAGAGAGCGCGCGCGACAGAGAGAGAGAGCACGCGCGACAGAGAGAGAGAGCACGCGCGACAGTGAGAGAGAGCACGCGCGACAGAGAGAGAGAGCACGCGCGACAGAGAGAGAGAGCACGCGCGACAGAGAGAGAGAGCACGCGCGACAGAGAGAGAGAGCACGCGCGACAGAGAGAGAGAGCACGCGCGACAGAGAGAGAGAGCACGCGCGACAGAGAGAGCACGCGCGACAGAGAGAGAGCGCGCGACACAGAGAGAGAGCGCGCGCGACAGAGAGAGAGCGCGCGCGACAGAGAGAGAGCGCGCGCGACAGAGAGAGAGCGCGCGACAGAGAGAGAGAGAGCGACAGAGAGAGAGAGAGCGACAGAGAGAGAGAGAGCGCGCGACAGAGAGAGAGAGCCCGACAGAGAGAGAGAGAGAGCGACAGAGAGAGAGAGAGCGAGAGAGAGAGAGAGAGCGCGCGACAGAGAGAGAGCGCGCGACAGCGAGAGAGAGAGCGACAGAGAGAGAGAGAGCGAGAGAGAGAGAGAGAGCGACAGAGAGAGAGAGAGCGACAGAGAGAGAGAGAGCGACAGAGAGAGAGAGAGCGACAGAGAGAGAGAGAGCGACAGAGAGAGAGAGAGCGCGACAGAGAGAGAGAGAGAGCGACAGACAGAGAGAGAGCGCACGACAGAGAGCGCGCGACAGAGAGAGAGAGAGCGCGCGAAAGAGAGAGAGCGCGCGAAAGAGAGAGAGCACGCGCAGAGAGAGAGAGCGCGCGCGACAGAGAGAGAGCACGCGCGACAGAGAGAGAGCACGCGCGACAGAGAGAGAGCACGCGCGACAGAGAGAGAGCACGCGCGACAGAGAGAGAGCGCTGACAGAGAGAGAGCGCGACAGAGAGAGACGCGACAGAGAGAGAGCGCGACAGAGAGAGAGCGCGACAGAGAGAGAGCGCGGACAGAGAGAGAGCGTGACAGAGAGAGAGCGCGGACAGAGAGAGAGAGCGCGACAGAGAGAGAGCGCGGACAGAGAGAGAGCGTGACAGAGAGAGAGCGCGACAGAGAGAGAGCGCGACAGAGAGAGAGAGCGCGACAGAGAGAGAGAGCGCGACAGAGAGAGAGCGCGACAGAGAGAGAGCGCGACAGAGAGAGAGCGCGACAGGGAGAGAGAGCGCGACAGAGAGAGAGCGCGACAGGGAGAGAGAGCGCGACAGAGAGAGAGCGCGACAGAGAGAGAGCGCGACAGAGAGAGAGCGCGACAGAGAGGAGAGAGCGCGACAGAGAGAGAGCGCGACAGAGAGAGAGCGCGACAGAGAGAGACGCGACAGAGAGAGAGCGCGGACAGAGAGGAGAGCGCGACAGAGAGAGAGCGCGACAGAGAGAGAGCGCGACAGAGAGAGAGCGCGACAGAGAGAGAGCGCGACAGAGAGAGAGCGCGACAGAGAGAGAGCGCGACAGAGAGAGAGCGCGACAGAGAGAGAGCGCGACAGAGAGAGAGCGCGACAGAGAGAGAGCGCGACAGAGAGAGAGCGCGACAGAGAGAGAGCGCGACAGAGAGAGAGCGCGACAGAGAGAGAGCGCGACAGAGAGAGAGCGCGACAGAGAGAGAGCGCGACAGAGAGAGAGCGCGACAGAGAGAGAGCGCGACAGAGAGAGCGCGACAGAGAGAGAGCGCGACAGAGAGAGAGCGCGACAGAGAGAGAGCGCGACAGAGAGAGAGCGCGACAGAGAGAGAGCGCGACAGAGAGAGAGCGCGACAGAGAGAGAGCGCGACAGAGAGAGAGCGCGACAGAGAGAGAGCGCGACAGAGAGAGAGCGCGACAGAGAGAGAGCGCGACAGAGAGAGAGCGCGACAGAGAGAGAGCGCGACAGAGAGAGAGCGCGACAGAGAGAGAGCGCGACAGAGAGAGAGCGCGACAGAGAGAGCGCGACAGAGAGAGAGCGCGACAGAGAGAGAGCGCGACAGAGAGAGAGCGCGACAGAGAGAGAGCGCGACAGAGAGAGAGCGCGACAGAGAGAGAGCGCGACAGAGAGAGAGCGCGACAGAGAGAGAGCGCGACAGAGAGAGAGCGCGACAGAGAGAGAGCGCGACAGAGAGAGAGAGAGAGCGACAGAGAGAGAGAGCGCGCGACAGAGAGAGAGAGAGAGCGCGACAGAGAGAGAGCGCGCGACAGAGAGGACAAGAGGGCAACAGAAAGGGGGCTATTCTGGACTTAGTGTTATGTAATGAGCCAGAATTGATAAAAGATCTTAAAGTAAGGGAACACTTAGGAAGCAGTGATCATAATATGGTAGAATTCAGTCTGCAATTTGAAAGAAAGAAGGTAGAATCAGATGTAAAGGTTTTACAGTTAAATAAAGGTAATTACAGGCGCATGAGGGAGGAACTGACGAAAATCGACTGGAAGCAGAGCCTAGTGGGAAAGACAGTAGAACAGCAATGGCAGGAGTTTCTGGGAGTAATTGAGGACACAGTGCAGAGGTTCATCCCAAAGAAAAGAAAGGTTATCAGAGGGAGGATTAGGCAGCCATGGCTGACAAAGGAAGTCAGGGAATGCATCAAGGCAAAAGAGAGAGCCTATAATGTGGCAAAGAGTAGTGGGAAGTCAGAAGATTGGGAAGGCTACAAAAACAAACAGAGGATAACAAAGAGAGAAATAAGGAAGGAGAGGATCAAATATGAAGGTAGGCTAGCCAGTAACATTAGGAATGATAGTAAAAGTTTCTTTAAATACATTAAAAACAAACGAGAGGCAAAAGTAGACATTGGGCCGCTCCAAAATGACGCTGGTAATCTAGTGATGGGAGACAAGGAAATAGCTGAGGAACTTAATAAGTACTTTGCGTCAGTCTTCACAGTAGAAGACATGAGTAATATCCCAACAATTCAGGAAAGTCAGGGGGCAGAGTTGAATATGGTTGCCATCACAAAGGAGAAGGTGCTAGAGAAACTAAAAGGTCTGAAAATTGATAAATCTCCGGGCCCAGATGGGCTACATCCTAGAGTTCTAAAGGAGATAGCTGAAGAAATAGTGGAGGCGTTAGTTATGATCTTTCAAAAGTCACTGGAATCAGGGAAAGTCCCAGAGGATTGGAAAATCGCTGTTGTAACCCCCCTGTTCAAGAAGGGAACAAGAAAAAAGATGGAAAATTATAGGCCAATTAGCCTAACCTCGGTTGTTGGCAAAATTCTAGAATCCATCGTTAAGGATGAGATTTCTAAATTCTTGGAAGTGCAGGGTCGGATTAGGACAAGTCAGCATGGATTTAGTAAGGGGAGGTCGTGCCTGACAAACCTGTTAGAGTTCTTTGAAGAGATAACAAATAGGTTAGACCAAGGAGAGCCAATGGATGTTATCTATCTTGATTTCCAAAAGGCCTTTGACAAGGTGCCTCACGGGAGACTCCTGAGTAAAATAAGGGCCCATGGTATTCGAGGCAAGGTACTAACATGGATTGACGATTGGCTGTCAGACAGAAGGCAGAGAGTTGGGATAAAAGGTTCTTTTTCGGAATGGCAACCGGTGACAAGTGGTGTCCCGCAGGGTTCAGTGTTGGGGCCACAGCTGTTCTCTTTATATATTAACGATCTAGATGACGGGACTGGGGGCATTCTGGCCAAGTTTGCCGATGATACAAAGATAGGTGGAGGGGCAGGTAGTATTGAGGAGGTGGGGAGGCTGCAGAAAGATTTAGACAGTTTAGGAGAATGGTCCAAGAAGTGGCTGATGAAATTCAACGTGGGCAAGTGCGAGGTCTTGCACTTTGGAAAAAAGAATAGAGGCATGGACTATTTTCTAAACGGTGACAAAATTCATAATGCTAAAGTGCAAAGGGACTTGGGAGTCCTAGTCCAGGATTCTCTAAAGGTAAACTTGCAGGTTGAGTCCGTAATTAAGAAAGCAAATGTAATGTTGTCATTTATCTCAAGAGGCTTGGAATATAAAAGCAGGGATGTACTTCTGAGGCTTTATAAAGCACTAGTTAGGCCCCATTTAGAATACTGTGAGCAATTTTGGGCCCCATACCTCAGGAAGGACATACTGGCACTGGAGCGGGTCCAGCGGAGATTCACACGGATGATCCCAGGAATGGTAGGCCTAACATACGATGAACGTCTGAGGATCGTGGGATTATATTCATTGGAGTTTAGTAGGTTGAGGGGAGATCTAATAGAAACGTACAAGATAATGAATGGCTTGGATAGGATGGACGTAGGGAAGTTGTTTCCATTAGCAGGGGAGACTAGGACGCGGGGGCACAGCCTTAGAATAAAAGGGAGTCACTTTAGAACAGAGATGAGGAGAAATTTCTTCAGCCAGAGAGTGGTAGGTCTGTGGAATTCATTGCCACAGAGGGCGGTGGAGGCCGGGACATTGAGTGTCTTTAAGACAGAAATTGATAAATTCTTGATTTCTCGAGGAATTAAGGGCTATGGTGAGAGAGCGGGTAAATGGAGTTGAAATCAACCATGATTGAATGGTGGAGTGGACTCGATGGGCCGAATGGCCTTACTTCCACTCCTATGTCTTATGGTCTTATGGTCTAATACCATCGAGTGAAGGTAAAGGATGGGATCAACAAGTCCAGTGAACCCTGCATGTCAAGGGATATACAGCATTGGATATGGGAAAAAGGGAGGCTTATGGCGAATTCAGGAGACTCAAAGCAGTGAGTGCCCCCTCGGGGCAGAGAGTACACGGGGTGCTTAAAAAAACCAACTCGAGAGCGAAGGGGAGCATTAAAAAAAAACACTGGTGGGTGAAATAAAGGAAAATCTAAAGATGTTTTATAAATATATTAAGGGCGAGAGGGTAACCAGTTAAAGAGTCGGGCCGTTACGGACCAAAGTGGCAATGTGTGTGGAGCCCCAAGGCGAAGGTGAGGTATTAAATGAGTATTTCGGTGTTCACTATGGAGGACGGTGTAGGTATAGAAAGCAGGGAGGGGGACTGCGATAACAGATTAGCATTCAGAGGGAGAAGGTGTTAGCGGTTATAGCGGATTTAAAACACAAATTAATCCCAGGCCCAGATGTAAGCTAGGATGGTATGAGGCGAAGAGGAGATTGCAGGGACTCGACTCGTCAAACCATTCGAAAACATCCCATATAAAAAGGTTACCACACAAGACAGAAGCTCAAAGTTTTGCGAGGGTGGTGGGGGGGGGGGGGGGGGATGTATTAGCATGGATAGAAGATCTGGCCAACGAAAATATCAATCCTCGGACAGCCACACAGACCACAGAATCGGCGTGACAGCAGGAGGCAGCCATCTTGGCGTCAGTGTCCACAGTGACTCTCCAAGGACCATTCCCCCAGCTCTCCAATACTCTGCGCAATAACTCGCAGGCAACAATCTCAAACTCCCTTTCGGAAAGCTTCAGCTGAACCCCGTCTCCACCACACTCCCAGGCCGCGTATTCCAGGCCCCGCCCATTGGCTGCACAAAACCGTTTCCCCAGTATCAAGAAATCCGAGGCACAAAGATAATTTGAGCCAAAGTGACCAAAACAAAAACCTCCCCTCTTGAAGGTTTTTTCTTTAAGGCCTGACTCTGTTACAATCGCCATGAGCTGCTGCAGCTTCGAGAGAGGTCAATCATTTCTACACGGGCACCAGATTTTACAGCCTCAATGATTCAGTTGTGACCAGCTGTGCCAGGCAACCTGACAATCTCTGCGTCAATTGATTTCAGGCCTCCCAGAACAAACATTTTCAATTAATTTATTACACATTTATAATTCCCATTACACATCAGCATATTAATGTCATGGATAATGGGGTGTGTCCAATGTTCATTTCCAAACAACTTGAACTCTGAATCAACCATTTTAATGTTTTTCTTTAAAAATTTGCAGGATTTTGAGCCTGTGTACAAAAGTTAACTATTTGTAATGGTTCTAGTGTTTCTTTAAATTTAACCTTTCATGGACTGTGGGGGTCACTGATAAATTGCCCGTCCCTAATTGCCCTTGAACTGAGGGGCTGGCTCGGCCATTTCAGAGGGCCAGTTAGGAGTCGACCACATTGCTGCGGCCGCTTTAGACCGCACCTCCTTTTCAGTTACTTAAAAGGCCTTTTGTTACAGTTTTGTTTGTTCTTCAGTCCCACCCCCCGGATCTCCAGGCACCCGGTACCGGTGGAGAGGGGCAGCGAAGGTGGAGGACCTCCTCGTGAACCTGCTCCTGGGCCTGATCAAACTACCCATCAACAGGTCCAGGCAGCGGGCGATCGAGGGGTTTGTCCGACCTGACTGTCGGCAGCTCTACATTCGTGGTGTCCACCTGGACCTTCAAAGCCTGCCTCGCCCATTGGGAGTCCCTGGGGTGCCTGATTGACCCCATTCATCACATTTTAGTTTGATGTTTTAAGTCTCATTTTTGATTTATCCATGCAGCGTTAACGTAAGCCGACTTGTGACAATAAAAAAGGATTATCATTATTATGGAAGTTTCCCTTCAATTTGTCCCTCAGTTTATAGGATTTAGTTTAATTGGTTATTTCTGTTGATAAAAATAGTTGAGAGTCACATGCAAGCCAGACCAGGTAAAGACGGCAGATTTCCTTCCCTAAAGGATATTCGTGATTACGATGGGTTTTTACAACAATGGACACTTTTTTTTTTTTTAGAACAGTACAGCACAGAACAGGTCCTTCGGCCCTCGATGTTGTGCCGAGCAATGATCACCCTACTCAAGCCCACCTATCCACCCTATACCCGTAACCCAACAACCCCCATTAACCTTTCTTTTTTTTTTAGGACACTAAGGGCAATTTATCCTGGCCAATCCACCTAACCCGCACATCTTTGGACTGTGGGAGGAAACCGGAGCACCCGGAGGAAACCCACGCACACACGGGGAGGACGTGCAGACTCCGCACAGACAGTGACCCAGCCGGGAATCGAACCTGGGACCCTGGAGCTGTGAAGCATTTATGCTAACCACCATGCTACCGTGCTGCCCACTGGTTTCATGGTCATCGTTTAGGAGACGAGCTTTCAATTTCCAGAATTAATTTCAATTCCATTCGCTGCTGTGGTGGGATTTGATCCTGTGGCACTAAGTATTAACCTGGCACTCAGGAGTACCAGTCCAGTAACAGCACCACAAAACTACCATCTTCCCCAGCATGATGGATACAGTGACGTACAACATAACACCCTGAAACAAATGGGCTTCTTCCTCTCTCTCTCTCTCCCCCCCCTACCACCTGGATTAAAGTTGTGGAACACCTCTTGCACGTATCTACCAGATTGCAAAGACAGAGTCGAAGGCATGGCTCCGTGTGGTCGGTTGAAGGAAGGGGGATTGTGAAAGGAGAAGAAAGTGTTTGCCAGTGAGAGATGGGTGTCGAACTAGAGTGGGTTACAGAGATAGGGACGGACAATGTTTTGGGCCAGGGTTTAGAAAACTCCAAAGTACATCATGGAGTTCACCTGACCTACATCTGTTTATTGAATTTGGCTAGGATGAGCAGAAGAGCCTGCCTTTCATGTGCTATTTAACAGAGTTCTTCAGCGCTTGTAATCAAGAAAAAAGCTTTATTCTCCAAATTTAGTATAAACACACACAGTAAGAATTTTTATCAACTTGCAAACATGAAGACCCCGCACCTTAATGAATCCCCCATAACTGTTCCAATTCAATAACAAAATCCAAGTAAAACCAGAAACCCCTTTGCAAGCAGGTGTGGCCAGCACACGGCATTTTTACTGGTATAAGACTTGCTATTGATACTATGAACCCCTTTTTAAACAGTATGTTTGAATTTCTTCCAGAAAGCAATTATCAAGCAGTCAGGAAACAGCTCTTAAAATGAAGAGAGAGAGACACATCTATAGAACATAGAATGATACAGCGCAGTACAGGCCCTTCGGCCCTCGATGTTGCACCGACATGGAAAAAAAAACTAAAGGCCATCTAACCTACACAATGCCCTTATCATCCATATGCTTATCCAATAAACTTTTAAATGCCCTCAATGTTGGCGAGTTCACTACTGTTGCAGGTATGGCATTCCACGGCCTCACCACTCTTTGCGTAAAAAACCCACCTCTGACCTCTGACCTATATCTATTACCCCTCAATTTAAGGCTATGTCCCCTCGTGCTAGCCACCTCCATCCGCAGGAGAAGGCTCTCGCTGTCCACCCTATCTAACCCTCTGATCATTTTGTATGCCTCTATTAAGTCACCTCTATCAACCTGTGCAGTTCAAACCAGTCCCAAAGCTCAAAGCAAAAGTAAAACCTACAGGGCCACAGCCCAGCTCCGCCCACACAATGACATCACTGAAGCCATGTGATAAGACAAAAACATTTCTTAAAGAGACAGACCCATGACAACAAGGTCACAAAGGAATCTGAACATGAGGATGGGAGCTTAAAAGCGGAGGCGAGGTGACTGGAAGGGGGTAATTGGGGGAGCCGGACGTGACGCTGCACCTGGCCTCGAGGTGAAATGAAGTTAATGGAGTGGAGAAGATGGGAGTGGGCCGGAAGCATACTGAAATCACTGAGTCTGGAGGTGCTGAAGATTTCAGGGGTTCGGTCAAGCTGATAGACCTTAGAGGTGAAGGCAGGAACACAAGAGGACTGTAACACTGTGGTGGCGGAAGCATTGGACTAGGAGCACTCAAATGCAGTGAAGGAATGGGAAAACAGAACCAACTCTGGTTGTACTGGTCACCAAGGACTGTAAACCCCATTGCGGCCGAAAATGTAAGCAGGGAGCAGGGTGAAGATCAGTAACGGAAATACTGAGAAACAGGAAGGAAATGGGACGAGGATCTAGTGACTCTTACATCTGTTTAGGCAAAAATGTGACCAAGGGAAGGGCAGCCTCAATCTGTACAGTAAGAGAGCATTATCATCGACCATCATCGCAGAGAACCATCAGCGGAAAGCAGCCCCTGAATCTAGAGTAGAGGATAATTCCCAGCTATAGAAAATAATTCATTAACTTCATGAATCATTTAAAATCTTCCAATGTCCCGGAGAATCGGCTCAAAATTAATTAGTCTGTACGCGACTCGAGTGGGCATCAGAGCCAAAGAACAAAGAACAAAGAAAATTACAGCACAGGAACAGGCCCTTCGGCCCTCCCAGCCTGCGCCGATCCAGATCCTTTATCTAAACCTGTCTCCTACTTTCCAAGATCTACTTCCCTCTGTTCCCCGCCGGTTCATATATCTGTCCAGATGCCTCTTAAATGATGCTATCGTGCCCGCCTCTACCACCTCCGCTGGCAAAGCGTTCCAGGCACCCACCACCCTCTGTGTAAAAAACTTTCCACGCACATCTCCCTTAAACTTTCCCCCTCTCACCTTGAAATCGTGACCCCTTGTAATTGACACCCCCTCTCTTGGGAAAAGCTTGTTGCTATCCACCCTGTCCATACCTCTCATAATTTTGTAGACCTCAATCAGGTCCCCCCTCAACCTCCGTCTTTCCAACGAAAACAATCCTAATCTACTCAACCTTTCTTCATAGCTAGCACCCTCCATACCAGGCAACATCCTGGTGAACCTCCTCTGCACCCTCTCCAAAGCATCCACATCCTTCTGGTAATGTGGCGACCAGAACTGCACGCAGTATTCCAAATGTGGCCTAACCAAAGTCCTATACAACTGTAACATGACCTGCCGACTCTTGTACTCAATACCCCGTCCGATGAAGGCAAGCACGCCCTCACAGGGACACATTATGTGGTGTGAAGATCGGAAACATCCTCGGACTGACTGTGGGCAGTGTCACAAGAAAATCAGTTCAATACAGCTAGTGGTAAACGCGCACTGGAAACTCTCTAAACATCAGACAGGGTATGAATAGTCATTCATTTGAGGCAGGTTACTAAATCTATGCACATAGAGGCAAAGGCGAATTGTAAACAATTCTCTGGTGTTAAAGTCGCAAATGTGATTGATCACACTTTTGCCACTGGTCATTGTTCAAATCACAAGCAGAAAAACGGGCAATGGTGCCCATCTTTTTCTCCAGTCAGGCAGGGACTGACGCACTTGCTCACTCACCACACGCACTCCACTTTCACAGCGTTCCAGCTTCTCAGCCCGCGGAGTCCAGCGTCAGGAAACCTGGTCTTGCCCCAGGACTTGGCCACGAAAGCTGCAAGGAATCAGGCGACTGATTTTACTGCGGTGAATTCGAGGGAGCATCTATAGAGAACTTGTGCAACACTTGGCATTTTCCATCCCACACAAGGATATTAAAATGCCACACCAACGGGGCATTTTAGAATGATCAAACACACATACACAATCGAACTGCACATAACCAAATTCTGAAGTACCGCAGTTTCCAACAGCCTTTAAGAATAATCTTCATTCGTGTCACACGTAGACTTACAACACTGCAATGAAGTTACTGTGAAAAGCCCCTAGTCACCACAATCCGGCGCCTGTTCGGGTCACACTGAGGGAGAATTTAGAATGTCCAATTCATTAAAGAACAAAGAAATAAGAAAATTACAGCACAGGAACAGGCCCTTCGGCCCTCCCAGCCTGCGCCGATCCAGATCCTTTATCTAAACCTGTCTCCTATTTTCCAAGGTCTACTTCCCTTTGTTCCCGCCCATTCATATATCTGTCTAGATGCTTCTTAAATGATGCTATCGTGCCCGCCTCTACCACCTCCGCTGGTAAAGCGTTCCAGGCACCCACCACCCTCTGCGTAAAAAACTTTCCACGCACATCTCCCTTAAACTTTCCCCCTCTCACCTTGAAATCGTGACCCCTTGTAACTGACACCCCCACTCTTCGGAAAAGCTTGTTGCTGTCCACCCTGTCCATACCTCTCATGATTTTGTAGACCTCAATCAGGTCTCCCCTCAACCTCCGTCTTTTCCAACGAAAACAATCCTAATCAACAGCACGTCTCTCGGGACTGGTCGGAGGAAACCCACGCAGACATGGGGAGAATGTGCAGACTCCGCACAGACAGTGACCCAGCGGGGAATCGAACCCGGGTTCCCGGCTGCGTGAAGCAACAGTGCTAACCACTGTGCCGCCACGCCGCGTCAGAAGCTTGAAAGCGGAACATGAAGAGCGTCACAGTTTTATATCAGCCGGCAGGGATCAGGCATTCCCTCTCAGCGGTGGCACAGGCAGTGGGTGGGCACTGGCGAGGACCAGAAGGCCCAAAGACAAAATGGAGAGCGAATCACAGCCTTTGACTCCTACCAGTGAGTGCAGGAAGGAGTATTACTGAATCCCTCATTGTACAGTCTGAGCAGAACACAGGGTTACTGTGAGGAAAGAAAATGGTAACAAGGCTGCAATATACCCACTAACAATGGAACATTGGGGGCTGGAAGGGCGGAATGTGGGATTCGCTTACACTCTGTTACCCTTTTCCTCATCATTAGTGGCTCATTGCCCGACTGCCAAAACATAACAGAACAGCCGGGGGAAGCTGGGAAATCTCCAGTAGCAGGGTTTTGCCAGGTGGGGGGTACAAGGCTCCAGTAAAGGTTATTCTGGTAACGCAGCATAAACATTTCCACCAAAAGTGGTGTCTTGCTCCTATTCCACCACCTTTCGACACTGCGGGAAGGATTGGGGCTCAGTGCCACACCGTCAGCCCCACACACCAGGACCCTGGATCCCATCGTTTCACGCTCCATCAGTAAATTCCCCTCGATGGCCGCTTCCAACGGCAGCAGCAACACAGCACATATCGTCCCACAGGCCACGAGCTGCCAGCTCGGGGGCCACGGCACAGAGCCACCTCGCTGCTTACGGTACTGACGATCAAATGCACACGGTGGGGCGCGCAGAGGGCGGGCCGCACAGAGGGCGGGCCGCACAGAGGGCGGGCCGCTCAGAGGGCGGGCCGCTCAGAGGGCGGGCCGCTCAGAGGGCGGGCCGCTCAGAGGGCGGGCCGCTCAGAGGGCGGGCCGCTCAGAGGGCGGGCCGCTCAGAGGGCGGGGCGCTCAGAGGGCGGGGCGCTCAGAGGGCGGGGCGCTCAGAGGGCGGGGCGCTCAGAGGGCGGGGCGCTCAGAGGGCGGGGCGCTCAGAGGGCGGGGCGCTCAGAGGGCGGGGCGCTCAGAGGGCGGGGCGCTCAGAGGGCGGGGCGCTCAGAGGGCGGGGCGCTCAGAGGGCGGGGCGCTCAGAGGGCGGGGCGCTCAGAGGGCGGGGCGCTCAGAGGGCGGGGCGCTCAGAGGGCGGGGCGCTCAGAGGGCGGGGCGCTCAGAGGGCGGGGCGCTCAGAGGGCGGGGCGCTCAGAGGGCGGGGCGCTCAGAGGGCGGGGCGCTCAGAGGGCGGGGCGCTCAGAGGGCGGGGCGCTCAGAGGGCGGGGCGCACAGAGGGCGGGGCGCACAGAGGGCGGGGCGCACAGAGGGCGGGGCGCACAGAGGGCGGGGCGCACAGAGGGCGGGGCGCTCAGAGGGCGGGGCGCTCAGAGGGCGGGGCGCTCAGAGGGCGGGGCGCTCAGAGGGCGGGGCGCTCAGAGGGCGGGGCGCTCAGAGGGCGGGGCGCTCAGAGGGCGGGGCGCTCAGAGGGCGGGGCGCTCAGAGGGCGGGGCGCTCAGAGGGCGGGGCGCTCAGAGGGCGGGGCGCTCAGAGGGCGGGGCGCTCAGAGGGCGGGGCGCTCAGAGGGCGGGGCGCTCAGAGGGCGGGGCGCTCAGAGGGCGGGGCGCTCAGAGGGCGGGGCGCTCAGAGGGCGGGGCGCTCAGAGGGCGGGGCGCTCAGAGGGCGGGGCGCTCAGAGGGCGGGGCGCTCAGAGGGCGGGGCGCTCAGAGGGCGGGGCGCTCAGAGGGCGGGGCGCTCAGAGGGCGGGGCGCTCAGAGGGCGGGGCGCTCAGAGGGCGGGGCGCTCAGAGGGCGGGGCGCTCAGAGGGCGGGGCGCTCAGAGGGCGGGGCGCTCAGAGGGCGGGGCGCTCAGAGGGCGGGGCGCTCAGAGGGCGGGGCGCTCAGAGGGCGGGGCGCTCAGAGGGCGGGGCGCTCAGAGGGCGGGGCGCTCAGAGGGCGGGGCGCTCAGAGGGCGGGGCGCTCAGAGGGCGGGGCGCTCAGAGGGCGGGGCGCTCAGAGGGCGGGGCGCTCAGAGGGCGGGGCGCTCAGAGGGCGGGGCGCTCAGAGGGCGGGGCGCTCAGAGGGCGGGGCGCTCAGAGGGCGGGGCGCTCAGAGGGCGGGGCGCTCAGAGGGCGGGGCGCTCAGAGGGCGGGGCGCTCAGAGGGCGGGGCGCTCAGAGGGCGGGGCGCTCAGAGGGCGGGGCGCTCAGAGGGCGGGGCGCTCAGAGGGCGGGGCGCTCAGAGGGCGGGGCGCTCAGAGGGCGGGGCGCTCAGAGGGCGGGGCGCTCAGAGGGCGGGGCGCTCAGAGGGCGGGGCTCTCAGAGGGCGGGGCTCTCAGAGGGCGGGGCTCTCAGAGGGCGGGGCTCTCAGAGGGCAGGGCTCTCAGAGGGCGGGGCTCTCAGAGGGCGGGGCTCTGAGGGCGGGGCTCTCAGAGGGCGGGGGGGGGGCTTCATGTGCATGCATCATCATTTGAGAAAAACAAACGCGCTGATTCAAGGCTGCACCTTAATCAGTCCGAAAATGATAAAAGGGAGAATTAATGTGGCAGCACATTCAAGTAACTGGGAAATGGAGCCAGGATTCGGTGTTATGATTGTACCTCCTTTTATCCAAATATTGGGCAGAAAGAACACGCGGTATTCAGAGATCAGACAGTGCAGAGAGACGATACTGAATGGGTCAAAATGGCTGGCGTTAAAAACCCAACAGCTCCAAGACTGAGCAGTGGGACATGGAACGGCAAGGTGGGACAGCGGGGGTCCTGCAGATGGGGGGTATCTGGACATCCAGAAGGCATTTTAATGAGGTGCCACAGAAAAGATTAGTACACACGGTAACAGAACATAGAGAAATACAGCACAGAACAGGCCTTTCGGCCCACGATGTTGTGCCGAACTTTTGTGCTAGATTAAGAACAAATTAATCTACACTCCATCATTCTACCGTAATCCATGTACCTATCCAATAGCCGCTTGAAGGTCCCTAATGTTTCCGACTCAACTACTTCCACAGGCAGTGCATTCCATGCCCCCACTACTCTCTGGGTAAAGAACCTACCTCTGACATCCCCCCTATTTCTTCCACCATTCACCTTAAATTTATGTCCCCCTGTCATGGTTTGTTCCACCTGGGGAAAAAGTCTCTGACTGTCTATCTATCTATTCCCCTGATCATCTTATAAACCTCTAGCAAGTCGCTCCCTCATCCTTCTACATCTTCCTTCCTAAAATGTATCTCCTCGAGCTTACCAGTCTGTTTCACACTATCCTCTCCAACAATATGGCCCATTCGTAAATACTGAAGAAAAGTATTCGTTCACGACTTCTCCTATCTCTTCAGGCTCGACACACAATCTCCCGCTACTGTCCTTGATCGGACCTACCCTCGCTCTAATCATTCTCATATTTCTCACATATGTGTAAGAGGCCTTGGGGTTTTCCTTGATCCTATTCACCAAAGATTTTTCATGCCCTCTCTTAGCTCTCCTAATCCCTTTCTTCAGCTCCCTCCTGGCTATCTTGTATCCCTCCAGCGCCCTGTCTGAACCTTGTTTCCTCAGCCTTAAAAAGAATCCTTCTTCCTCTTAACAAGACATTCAACCTCTCTTGTCAACCATGGTTCCCTCACTCGACCATCTCTTCCCTGCCTGACAGGGACATACATATCAAAGACACGCAGTACCTGTTCCTTGAACAAGTTCCACATTTCACTTGTGTCCTTCCCTGACAGCCGATGTTCCCAACTTATGCACTTCAGTTCCTGTCTGACAGCATCGTATTTACCCTTCCCCCAATTGTAAACCTTGCCCTGTTGCACGCACCTATCCCTCTCCATTACTAAAGTGAAGTCACAGAATTGTGGTCACTATCTCCAAAATGCTCCCCCACGAACAAATCTATCACTTGCCCTGGTTCATTACCAAGTACCAAATCCAATATGGCCTCCCCTCTGGTCGGACAATCTACATACTGTGTTAGAAAAGCTTCCTGGACACACTGCACAAACACCACCCCATCCAAACTATTTGATCTAAAGAATTTCCACTCAATATTTGGGAATATCCCACGAGGGTTAGGGGTAATATATTAGCTTGGATACAGATTGGCTAACCAATGGCAAGCGAAGAGTCGGGATAAATGGACCTCTTTCTGCTTGGCGGTGTGCCACAGGCCCAAACTTTTCACAATATATATTAATGACTTGGATGTGGGGAAAGAAGGATCTATAGCCAAATTTGCAGATCACACCACAATAGGTGGGTTAGCAAATTACAATGACAAAATAAGAAATTTACAAATGGATATGGATAGGTCAGGAGAATGGGCCAAAATTTGGCAGATGCAGTTTTAATATGGGTGAGAGTGAGGTTTATCCATTTTGGTCACAGGAATAAAAAAGCTAATTATCTAAATCGAGAGAAACTTCAAAATGTTTCGGTGCAGAGGGATCTGGGTGTCCTTGTGCAAGAATCACAGATTAGTATTCAGGCGCAGCCTAAAGGCAAGTGGAATTTGGGCATTCATTGCTAATGGAATGGAGTATTAAAGCGGGGAAGTGACATTGCAGCTGTCTAGGGCATTGGTGAGAGCACATCTGGAGCACTGTGCACAGGTCCGGTCCATTCATTTGAGGAAAGACGGAAATGTGTTGGAGGCGGTTCAGAGAAGATTCACCAGATTGGTTATGAAAGAAAGATCGAGCAGTTTAGGCCGATACTCACTGGAGGTAAACAAGGTGCTAAAGGGGATTGACAGGGTAGATGTCGAGCGGGTTTCCCCTTGTTGAACATTCTAGAACTAGTGGCTTTAGGATAAAGGGTGACAGATACAACAGAAACGAGGACGAAAGTAGAAGGATGGAGGTGGATGATATAAATGGTTTGTTATTTATATTGTTAGGCCATGTGAAAATGAAATGAAAATCGCTTATTGTCACGAGTAGGCCTCAATGTAGTTACTGTGAAAAGCCCCTAGTCGCCACATTCCAGCGCCTGTCCGGGGAGTCTGGTACGGGCCTGCTTGGTCTGCTTTAAAAGCCAGCGATTTAGCCCAGCGAGCTACTTAGAGCAGACATCATTAACAGGTCCAGACAGTGGGCCATGGAGGGGGGAGGGGGGGGGGGGCATTAAACGTAACTACCTGCTCCTCTATCACTCTATCCGCTATTTTACCATCCGAGTGTCTCTGGAGAGGCAGCATACCCACGTACCCACATACTGGAGGCCTTCCGCTGGCCATTCCAGCTGCTGGAGTGAATCAGCAGCCCCGGGAACACCATTTTGATTTGCTTCAATAAGTTTCCTTTGAAAGTGTTTGTTTTGCGACGGCTCCCGTTAAGTAGTTGTCAATTTAATTTGTTTATTTTATTGGTTTCAAAAACAGCATTTAAATATAGGACAGCTGGCACACGCATGTTTTAAAAATTCAATTCCGGGATGTGGACATGGTAGGCGAGGCCAGTGTTTGGCACCCATTCCCTAATTTCCCTTCAGAAGGTGGTGGTCAGTTGCCTTCTTGAACCCACTGCAGTCCCTGTGGTGTCGGTACACCCACAAAGGCGGCTCCAGGAAGGAACGACCAAAACATTTCCAAGTCAGGATGGCGGAGGGGAACCTCCAGGTGGTGGTGTTCCCATGTGTCGCTGACCCTTGTCCTTCTAGATGGTAGTGGACAAAGAATAAAGAAAGGTACAGCACAGGAACAGGCCCTTCGGCCCTCCAGGCCTGTGCCGACCATGCTGCCCGTCTCAACTAAAACCTTCTACACTTCCCGGTGTTCCCTGCTTTAGGGCAGCAGGGTAGCATGGTGGTTAGCATAAATGCTTCACAGCTCCAGGGTCCCAGGTTCGATTCCCGGCTGGGTCACTGTCTGTGTGGAGTCTGCACGTCCTCCCCCTGTGTGCGTGGGTTTCCTCCGGGTGCTCCGGTTTCCTCCCACAGTCCAAAGATGTGCAGGTTAGGTGGATTGGCCATGCTAAATTGCCCGTAGTGTCCTAATAAAAGTAAGGTTAAGGGGGGGGGGGGGGTTGTTGGGTTACGGGTATAGGGTGGATACGTGAGTTTGAGTAGGGTGATCATGGCTCGGCACAACATTGAGGGCCGAAGGGCCTGTTCTGTGCTGTACTGTTCTATGTTCTATGTTCCTGGGTCCGTATCCCTCTATTCCCATCCTATTCATGTATTTGTCAAGATGCCCCTTAAATGTCACTATCGTCCCGGCTTCCACCACCTCCTCCGGCAGCGAGTTCCAGGCACCCACTACCCTCTGTGTAAAAAAACTTACCTCGTACATCTCCTCTAAACCTTGCCCCTCGCACCTTAAACCTATGCCGCCTGGTAATTGACTCTTCCACCCTGGGAAAAAGCTTCTGACTATCCACATTTTCCATGCCCCTCATAATTTTGTAGACTTCGATCAGGTCGGCCCTCAACCTCCGTTGTTCCAGTGAGAACAAACCGAGTTTATTCAACCGCTCCTCGTAGCTAATGCCCTCCATACCAGGCAACATCCTGGTAAATCTCTTCTGCACCCTCTCTAAAGCCTCCACATCCTTCTGGTAAGTGTGTGGCGACCAGAATTGAATACTGTATTCCAAATGCGGCCGAACGACGGTTCTATACAGCTGCAGCATGACTTGCCAATTTTTATACTTAATGTCCCGGCCAATGAAGGCCAGCAATGTCGGCTTTTTTGACTACCATTCTATTGAAGAAGCCTAGGCAAGTTCCTGCAGTGCATCCTGTAGGTGGTCCTGACGGCTGCCACTCGATGGAGGGAATGAAAGTTTGTGGATGGGATGTCAATGAAGCTTTGTCCTAGATGTTGTTGGAGTTGGCAGTGGCATAGTGGTATTGTCACTGGACTAGTAACCCAGGGTAATGGTCTTGGGACCCAGACTCAAATCCCACCAGGACAGATGGTGAAATCTAAATTCAATACAAATCTGGAATTAAAAGTCTAACGATGACCATGAAACCATTGTCGATTGTCGTAAAAACCCATCTGGTTCACTAATGTCCTTTAGGGAAGGAAATGTGCCGTCCTTACCTGGTCTGGCCTACATGTGACTCCAAACCCACAGCAATGTGGTTGTCTTTTAGAATGCCCTCAGGGATGGGCAGTAAATGAAAGTCCGGCCAGCGATGGCCACATACCATCGACAAATAAAAACAAGTCATCCAGGCAAGTGGAGTGTCTTCCATCACACTCCTGACTTCTGCCTTGTAAGAAGGTGGTCAGGCTCTGGAGGGGTTCAGGAGTTGAGTTACTCGCCACATAATTACTGCCTTTGATCCACCCTGGCAGTCACAACATTAATGTGGCTGGGTCCAGTTCAGTTTCTGATCAATGGTAAACCCCCAGGATGTTGATTGTGGGGGATTCAGCGATGGTAATGCCATTGAATGTGAAGGAGCGATGGTTAGATCCTCTCTTGTGGAACCAGGGTCCCAGGTTCGGTTCCTGGCTGGGTCACTGTCTGTGCGGAGTCTGCACTTCCTCCCCGTGTCTGCGTGGGTTTCCTCCGGGTGCTCCGGTTTCCTCCCACAGTCCAAAGATGTGCGGGTTAGGTGGATTGGCCATGCTAAATTGCCCGTAGTGTCCTAAAAAGTAAGGTTAAGAGGGGTGGGGGGGGGGGAGAGAGAGAGAGAGATTGGGTTACGGGTATAGGGTGGATACGTGGGTTTGAGTAGGGTGATCATTGCTCGGCACAACATCGAGGGCCGAAGGGCCTGTTCTGTGCTGTACTGTTCTATATTCTATGTAGTTATTGCCTGGCGCTTGTGTGGCATAAATGTAACTTGCCACTTGTCAGCCTAAACCTGGATATTGTCCAGGTCTTGCTGCATTTGGACATGGACTGCTTCATTATCTGAGTCGTCGCGAATGGTGCTGAACATTGTGCAGTCATCGTCAAACATCCCCACTTCTGACCTTATGATGGAAGGGAGGTCATTGATGAAGCAGCTGAAGATGGTTGGGGCCGAGGACACTATCCTGAGGAACTCCTGCAGTGATGTCCTGGAGCTGAGACGACTGACCTCCAACCAATATCCTTTATGTCAGATATGACTCTAACCGGCACGGTACCATAGTGGGTCCTGGGTTCAATTCCGGGCTTTTTCCAAGAGTGGGGGTGTCAATTATAAGGGGTCATGATTTCAAGGTGAGAGGGGGAAAGTTTAAGGGAGATGTGCGTGGAAAGTTTTTTACGCAGAGGGTGGTTGGTGCCTGGAACGCTTTGCCAGCGGAGGTGGTAGAGGTGGGCACGATAGCATCATTTAAGATGTATCTGGACAGATATATGAATGGGCGGGAACAGAGGGAAGTAGACCTTGGAAAATAGGAGACAGGTTTAGATAAAGGATCTGGATCGGCGCAGGCTGGGAGGGCTGAAGGGCCTGTTCCTGTCCTGTAATTTTATATGTTCTTTGTTCTTGTTCATTGTGCGGAGTCTGCACATTCTCCCCATGTCTGTGTGGGTTTCCTCGGGTGCTCCGGCTTCTCCCAGAAGTCCCAAAAGACGTGTTATTAGGTGAATTGAACATTCTGAATTCCCCCTCTGTGTACCCGAACAGCTGCCGGAAGGTGGCGACTAGGGGATTTTCACAGTAACTTCACTGCAGTAGTTAATGTCAGCCTACTTGTGGCAATAAGGATTGTTATTCATTAAAGGGGGGGTTGGAGATTTGAAAATGCTGCCCCCTTCAGGTGGTGTTCAGGAGACACAACAGGCCTGTCCACTTTAACTCACGGCGTCAGAAAGCTTGGAGAGGCGATAATCCGGGACAAGATTAACCGCCGCTTGAACAAGTGCACATTAATCAGGAGAAGTCAGCAAGGATTCGGGAAAGGCAAATTGTGTTAAGCTAATTTGATTGAGCTTTGGGATGAGGTGACAGAGATGGTTGACGCGGGTAATGCAGTTGACACAGTGCATTTAGGCTTGCAAAAGGCAACTGATAAACTACATGATAGGCGTGCAGCAAAGTTGAAGCCCCTGGAAGTGGGACAGAGTGGCAGGAAACAGTAGTTTTTTTCCAGACTGGAGGAAGGTAAACAGTAGGGCACTCCACAGCTCAGGATTAAGCCACATCTGAATTGCAGTGGCCCTACATGAGGTTCAGGGTTCAAGCACCACTTCAGGAACACAAGGGCAAAATCGACAGGAGGTGGGCAAAACTGTCAGAGGCACCATTTCCAAGTGAGACATTAAACTGAAGCTCCCACTTCCGTCTTCCTCCTCAGGGGTCCATAAATTATCCCACAATTTCAAAGAAGATCTCCCCACAGACCTGGCCAATACTGACAATCCCCAAGAGGGAGTACTTTGGACATGATCACATTGCTGGGTGTGGATCCTTACTGGTGCAATCCTTACATTACAACATTCACTACACTTCAGAAGTAAATCATTGGGGATGCGAAAGTACTATATAAATAAACAGAAAGCAGGCAGCCACCTGGCCCTTCGAGCCTGCTCTGCCGATCATCATCATGGCTGATTCTGCTCCCGTTATCTCCCCATATCCTTAGACCCCATTTAGCCCACAGTGCTCTTTCTCACTGCTTCATGAAAACGGAGAATGTTTTGGCCTCAACTCCTTCCTGTGATAGCAAACTCCACAGGCTGACCACTCCGGATGAAGAAGCTTCACCGAGTTGGTCTGTCTTTTCTTTTCCTGAACTGCTTCAATAATCAGGGTGTGGATGTACAGAACACCAATAATCAGGGTGTGGATGTACAGAACACCGATAATCAGGGTGTGGATGTACAGAACACCGATAATCAGGGTATGGATGTACAGAACACCAATAATCAGGGTGTGGATGTACAGAACACCGATAATCAGGGTGTGGATGTACAGAACACCAATAATCAGGGTGTGGATGTACAGAACACCGATAATCAGGGTGCGGATGTACAGAACACCAATAATCAGGGTGTGGATGTACAGAACACCGATAATCAGGGTGTGGATGTACAGAACACCGATAATCAGGGTGTGGACGTACAGAACACCAATAATCAGGGTGTGGATGTACAGAACACCGATAACCAGGGTGTGGATGTACAGAACACCAGTAATCAGGGTGTGGATGTACAGAACACCAGTAATCAGGGTGTGGATGTACAGAACACCGATAATCAGGGTGTGGATGTACAGAACACCAATGTAGAGTGCACGGCCTGCAGTCCGCTCCGGGGGCACGGCCTGCACCCGCTTCGGGGACAGGGCCTGCACCCCGCTCCGGGGACACGGCCTGCGCCCGCTCCGGGGGCACGGCCTGCAGTCCGCTCCGGGGGCACGGCCTGCAGTCCGCTCCGGGGGCACGGCCTGCACCCGCTTCGGGGACAGGGCCTGCAGTCCGCTTCGGGGACAGGGCCTGCAGTCCGCTCCGGGGACAGGGCCTGCAGTCCGCTCCGGGGGCACGGCCTGCAGTCCGCTCCGGGGGCACGGCCTGCAGTCCGCTCCGGGGGCACGGCCTGCAGTCCGCTCCGGGGGCACGGCCTGCAGTCCGCTCCGGGGGCACGGCCTGCAGTCCGCTCCGGGGGCACGGCCTGCAGTCCGCTCCGGGGCACGGCCTGCAGTCCGCTCCGGGGGCACGGCCTGCAGTCCGCTCCGGGGGCACGGCCTGCAGTCCGCTCCGGGGGCACGGCCTGCAGTCCGCTCCGGGGGCACGGCCTGCAGTCCGCTCCGGGGGCACGGCCTGCAGTCCGCTCCGGGGGCACGGCCTGCAGTCCGCTCCGGGGGCACGGCCTGCAGTCCGCTCCGGGGGCACGGCCTGCAGTCCGCTCCGGGGGCACGGCCTGCAGTCCGCTCCGGGGGCACGGCCTGCAGTCCGCTCCGGGGGCACGGCCTGCAGTCCGCTCCGGGGGCACGGCCTGCAGTCCGCTCCGGGGGCACGGCCTGCAGTCCGCTCCGGGGGCACGGCCTGCAGTCCGCTCCGGGGGCACGGCCTGCAGTCCGCTCCGGGGGCACGGCCTGCAGTCCGCTCCGGGGGCACGGCCTGCAGTCCGCTCCGGGGGCACGGCCTGCAGTCCGCTCCGGGGGCACGGCCTGCAGTCCGCTCCGGGGGCACGGCCTGCAGTCCGCTCCGGGGGCACGGCCTGCAGTCCGCTCCGGGGGCACGGCCTGCAGTCCGCTCCGGGGGCACGGCCTGCAGTCCGCTCCGGGGGCACGGCCTGCAGTCCGCTCCGGGGGCACGGCCTGCAGTCCGCTCCGGGGGCACGGCCTGCAGTCCGCTCCGGGGGCACGGCCTGCAGTCCGCTCCGGGGGCACGGCCTGCAGTCCGCTCCGGGGGCACGGCCTGCAGTCCGCTCCGGGGGCACGGCCTGCAGTCCGCTCCGGGGGCACGGCCTGCAGTCCGCTCCGGGGGCACGGCCTGCAGTCCGCTCCGGGGGCACGGCCTGCAGTCCGCTCCGGGGGCACGGCCTGCAGTCCGCTCCGGGGGCACGGCCTGCAGTCCGCTCCGGGGGCACGGCCTGCAGTCCGCTCCGGGGGCAGGGCCTGCAGTCCGCTCCGGGGGCAGGGCCTGCACCCCGCTCCGGGGACACGGCCTGCAGTCCGCTCCGGGGGCACTGCTGCAGTCCGCTCCGGGGGCACGACCTGCAGTCCGCTCCGGGGACAGGGCCTGCACCCCGCTTCGGGGACAGGGCCTGCACCCCGCTTCGGGGACAGGGCCTGCACCCCGCTCCGGGGACAGGGCCTGCACTCCGCTTCGGGGGCACGGCCTGCAGTCCGCTTCGGGGGCACGGCCTGCAGTCCGCTTCGGGGGCACGGCCTGCAGTCCGTTTCGGGGGCACGGCCTGCACCCGCTTCGGGGACAGGGCCTGCAGTCCGCTTCGGGGACAGGGCCTGCAGTCCGCTTCGGGGACAGGGCCTGCAGTCCGCTTCGGGGACAGGGCCTGCAGTCCGCTCCGGGGGCACGCCTGCAGTCCGCTCCGGGGGCACGGCCTGCAGTCCGCTTCGGGGGCACGGCCTGCAGTCCGCTTCGGGGGCACGGCCTGCAGTCCGTTTCGGGGGCACGGCCTGCACCCGCTTCGGAGACAGGGCCTGCAGTCCGCTTCGGGGACAGGGCCTGCAGTCCGCTCCGGGGACAGGGCCTGCACCCCGCTCCGGGGACAGGGCCTGCACCCCGCTCCGGGGGGCACGGCCTGCACCCCGCTTCGGGGGCACGGCCTGCAGTCCGCTTCGGGGACAGGGCCTGCACCCCGCTCCGGGGACAGGGCCTGCACCCCGCTCCGGGGACACGGCCTGCACCCCGCTCCGGGGACAGGGCCTGCACCCCGCTCCGGGGACACGGCCTGCAGTCCGCTCCGGGGACACGGCCTGCAGTCCGCTCCGGGGGCACGGCCTGCAGTCCGCTCCGGGGGCACGGCCTGCAGTCCGCTCCGGGGGCACGGCCTGCAGTCCGCTCCGGGGGCACGGCCTGCAGTCCGCTCCGGGGGCACGGCCTGCACTCCGCTCCGGGGGCACGGCCTGCAGTCCGCTCCGGGGGCACGGCCTGCAGTCCGCTCCGGGGGCACGGCCTGCAGTCCGCTCCGGGGGCACGGCCTGCAGTCCGCTCCGGGGGCACGGCCTGCAGTCCGCTCCGGGGGCACGGCCTGCAGTCCGCTCCGGGGGCACGGCCTGCAGTCCGCTCCGGGGGCACGGCCTGCAGTCCGCTCCGGGGGCACGGCCTGCAGTCCGCTCCGGGGGCACGGCCTGCAGTCCGCTCCGGGGGCACGGCCTGCAGTCCGCTCCGGGGGCACGGCTGCAGTCCGCTCCGGGGGCACGGCCTGCAGTCCGCTCCGGGGGCACGGCCTGCAGTCCGCTTCGGGGACAGGGCCTGCTATGATTTTGCCTTCATGAGTGCAGGCTCCGTTTTCATGGACAGCATTTGGTCTGGAGGAACGGAGAGATTCATTTCCCTCTGAAACCTGCTTTCATCATCGTCTCCATGGGGTCTGACAATGTCAATCCTAGCTCAATATAACCTTGCTCCTGGTCACTGCACCATCGCCTCCTCTATTAGTTACACATGCCACAGAGGAACACAAATCACTCAACAAAATAAACATGGAAGCTGGAACAAAATGATGTGTTTCAAAGAAGTTGGCTTTCTACAAGATCTGGCTTGCACACTGAAGAAAGATGTATTTGACTCTCACAGATTCCCGCGTAAATACCCCTCAAGATCCTGCACCTGCAGAGGGCTTCAGGTCCAAACACTTTGCTCCATTGAGCAGGAATATATTAGGCAGGCGAATGTAATAAGAAAGTGGTTTACAGCTCAGACACTGGAACACTGAAAGATGGCCGCAAGGTAGCATCACAGAGAGCCTCCCCACCACACGATGCACCATGCCCCAAGAATCACCTTCGCTCCTCTCGCTTCCGCCAGCGGATGCCGACAGCAATCCATTTTCATGCTTTGTCACACATTTTCTCATATGAAACGCAGGAATTTGCTGCCATGTCCTCAAAAGGGCCCAAAGCCCAGACAATTAATTACTTTTGCTGCTCTGAAGCATGTGGGCATGCCATATTCACACAAGGCAATCCAGAATCCTGCAGTTCACTATTTTATACAGGAGCAGGACAACGCGCTCAATTCTCTGGATAGCAACGAGGGATTTCCGGAAGCTTAACGTCAGATCTGAAAGATAGCAGCGGACAGTCAGGAAACAGCACAGACTCCGCTCGCTACAGTCACACACTCATCCAGACCACCCTCGCTACAGTCACAGCCTCATCCAGACTCCCCTCAGTCACAGCCTCATCCTGACTCCCCTCAGTCACAGCCTCATCCAGACCCCCCTCAGCCACAGCCTCATCCAGACTCCCCTCAGTCACAGCCTCATCCAGACCCCCCTCAGTCACAGCCTCATCCAGACCCCCCTCACTACAGTCACAGCCTCATCCAGACTCCCCTCAGTCACAGCCTCATCCAGACTCCCCTCAGTCACAGCCTCATCCAGACCCCCCTCAGTCACAGCCTCATCCAGACCCCCCTCAGTCACAGCCTCATCCAGACCCCCCTCAGTCACAGCCTCATCCAGACTCCCCTCAGTCACAGCCTCATCCAGACCCCCCTCAGTCACAGCCTCATCCAGACTCCCCTCACTCAGCCTCATCCAGACTCCCCTCACTCAGCCTCATCCAGACTCCCCTCACTCAGCCTCAGCCAGACCCCCCCTCACTACAGTCACAGCCTCATCCAGACTCCCCTCAGTCACAGCCTCATCCAGACTCCCCTCAGTCACAGCCTCATCCAGACTCCCCTCAGTCACAGCCTCATCCAGACCCCCCTCAGTCACAGCCTCATCCAGACCCCCCTCAGTCACAGCCTCATCCAGACCCCCCTCAGTCACAGCCTCATCCAGACTCCCCTCAGTCACAGCCTCATCCAGACTCCCCTCACTCAGCCTCATCCAGACTCCCCTCACTCAGCCTCATCCAGACTCCCCTCACTCAGCCTCAGCCAGACCCCCCTCAGTCACAGCCTCATCCAGACTCCCCTCAGTCACAGCCTCATCCAGACTCCCCTCAGTCACAGCCTCATCCAGACTCCCCTCACTACAGTCACAGCCTCATCCAGACCCCCCTCAGTCACAGCCTCATCCAGACCCCCCTCAGTCACAGCCTCATCCAGACTCCCCTCAGTCACAGCCTCATCCAGACCCCCCTCAGTCACAGCCTCATCCAGACTCCCCTCACTCACAGCCTCATCCAGACTCCCCTCACTACAGTCACAGCCTCATCCAGACCCCCCTCAGTCACAGCCTCATCCAGACCCCCCTCAGTCACAGCCTCATCCAGACTCCCCTCAGTCACAGCCTCATCCAGACCCCCCTCAGTCACAGCCTCATCCAGACCCCCCTCAGTCACAGCCTCATCCAGACCCCCCTCAGTCACAGCCTCATCCAGACCCCCCTCAGTCACAGCCTCATCCAGACTCCCCTCAGTCACAGCCTCATCCAGACTCCCCTCACTCAGCCTCAGCCAGACCCCCCTCAGTCACAGCCTCATCCAGACTCCCCTCAGTCACAGCCTCATCCAGACCCCCCTCAGTCACAGCCTCATCCAGACCCCCCTCAGTCACAGCCTCATCCAGACCCCCCTCAGTCACAGCCTCATCCAGACTCCCCTCAGTCACAGCCTCATCCAGACCCCCCTCAGTCACAGCCTCATCCAGACCCCCCTCAGTCACAGCCTCATCCAGACCCCCCTCACTACAGTCACAGCCTCATCCAGACTCCCCTCACTCAGCCTCATCCAGACCCCCCTCAGTCACAGCCTCATCCAGACCCCCCTCAGTCACAGCCTCATCCAGACTCCCCTCAGTCACAGCCTCATCCAGACCCCCCTCAGTCACAGCCTCATCCAGACCCCCCTCAGTCACAGCCTCATCCAGACCCCCCTCAGTCACAGCCTCATCCAGACTCCCCTCAGTCACAGCCTCATCCAGACTCCCCTCAGTCACAGCCTCATCCAGACTCCCCTCAGTCACAGCCTCATCCAGACCCCCCTCAGTCACAGCCTCATCCAGACCCCCCTCAGTCACAGCCTCATCCAGACTCCCCTCAGTCACAGCCTCATCCAGACCCCCCTCAGTCACAGCCTCATCCAGACTCCCCTCAGTCACAGCCTCATCCAGACCCCCCTCAGTCACAGCCTCATCCAGACCCCCCTCACTAGTCACAGCCTCATCCAGACCCCCCTCAGTCACAGCCTCATCCAGACCCCCCTCACTACAGTCACAGCCTCATCCAGACCCCCCTCAGTCACAGCCTCATCCAGACCCCCCTCAGTCACAGCCTCATCCAGACCCCCCTCAGTCACAGCCTCATCCAGACTCCCCTCAGTCACAGCCTCATCCAGACTCCCCTCAGTCACAGCCTCATCCAGACCCCCCTCAGTCACAGCCTCATCCAGACCCCCCTCAGTCACAGCCTCATCCAGACTCCCCTCAGTCACAGCCTCATCCAGACTCCCCTCAGTCACAGCCTCATCCAGACCCCCCTCAGTCACAGCCTCATCCAGACTCCCCTCAGTCACAGCCTCATCCAGACTCCCCTCAGTCACAGCCTCATCCAGATTCCCCTCAGTCACAGCCTCATCCAGACCCCCCTCAGTCACAGCCTCATCCAGACCCCCCTCACTACAGTCACAGCCTCATCCAGACCCCCCTCAGTCACAGCCTCATCCAGACTCCCCTCAGTCACAGCCTCATCCAGACTCCCCTCAGTCACAGCCTCATCCAGACTCCCCTCAGTCACAGCCTCATCCAGACTCCCCTCAGTCACAGCCTCATCCAGACCCCCCTCAGTCACAGCCTCATCCAGACCCCCCTCAGTCACAGCCTCATCCAGACCCCCCTCAGTCACAGCCTCATCCAGACCCCCCTCAGTCACAGCCTCATCCAGACCCCCCTCAGTCACAGCCTCATCCAGACCCCCCTCAGTCACAGCCTCATCCAGACTCCCCTCAGTCACAGCCTCATCCAGACCCCCTCAGTCACAGCCTCATCCAGACCCCCCTCACTACAGTCACAGCCTCATCCAGACTCCCCTCAGTCACAGCCTCATCCAGACCCCCCTCAGTCACAGCCTCATCCAGACCCCCCTCACTACAGTCACAGCCTCATCCAGACTCCCCTCAGTCACAGCCTCATCCAGACTCCCCTCAGTCACAGCCTCATCCAGACTCCCCTCAGTCACAGCCTCATCCAGACCCCCCTCAGTCACAGCCTCATCCAGACCCCCCTCAGTCACAGCCTCATCCAGACTCCCCTCAGTCACAGCCTCATCCAGACTCCCCTCAGTCACAGCCTCATCCAGACCCCCCTCAGTCACAGCCTCATCCAGACTCCCCTCGCTAGTCACAGCCTCATCCAGACTCCCCTCAGTCACAGCCTCATCCAGACCCCCCTCAGTCACAGCCTCGTCCAGACTCCCCTCAGTGACAGCCTCATCCAGACTCCCCTCAGTCACAGCCTCATCCAGACTCCCCTCAGTCACAGCCTCATCCAGACCCCCCTCAGTCACAGCCTCATCCAGACCCCCCTCAGTCACAGCCTCATCCAGACTCCCCTCAGTCACAGCCTCATCCAGACTCCCCTCAGTCACAGCCTCATCCAGACTCCCCTCAGTCACAGCCTCATCCAGACCCCCCTCAGTCACAGCCTCATCCAGACTCCCCTCAGTCACAGCCTCATCCAGACTCCCCTCAGTCACAGCCTCATCCAGACCCCCCTCACTACAGTCACAGCCTCATCCAGACCCCCCTCAGTCACAGCCTCATCCAGACCCCCCTCAGTCACAGCCTCATCCAGACTCCCCTCAGTCACAGCCTCATCCAGACTCCCCTCACTACAGTCACAGCCTCATCCAGACTCCCCTCAGTCACAACCTCATCCAGACTCCCCTCAGTCACAGCCTCATCCAGACCCCCCTCAGTCACAGCCTCATCCAGACTCCCCTCAGTCACAGCCTCATCCAGACCCCCCCTCGCTAGTCACAGCCTCATCCAGACCCCCCTCAGTCACAGCCTCATCCAGATCCCCCTCACTACAGTCACAGCCTCATCCAGACCCCCCTCAGTCACAGCCTCATCCCGACTCCCTCAGTCACAGCCTCATCCAGACTCCCCTCAGTCACAGCCTCATCCAGACCCCCCTCAGTCACAGCCTCATCCAGACTCCCCTCAGTCACAGCCTCATCCAGACCCCCCTCGCTAGTCACAGCCTCATCCAGACTCCCCTCAGTCACAGCCTCATCCAGACCCCCCTCGCTAGTCACAGCCTCATCCAGACTCCCCTCAGTCACAGCCTCATCCAGACCCCCCTCGCTAGTCACAGCCTCATCCAGACTCCCCTCAGTCACAGCCTCATCCAGACTCCCCTCGCTAGTCACAGCCTCATCCAGACTCCCCTCGCTAGTCACAGCCTCATCCAGACTCCCCTCAGTCACAGCCTCATCCAGACTCCCCTCAGTCACAGCCTCATCCAGACTCCCCTCAGTCACAGCCTCATCCAGACCCCCCTCAGTCACAGCCTCATCCAGACCCCCCTCAGTCACAGCCTCATCCAGACCCCCCTCAGTCACAGCCTCATCCAGACTCCCCTCAGTCACAGCCTCATCCAGACTCCCCTCACTACAGTGACAGCCTAACCCACACTCCCCTCAGTCACAGCCTCATCCAGACTCCCCTCAGTCACAGCCTCATCCAGACCCCCCTCAGTCACAGCCTCATCCAGACCCCCCTCAGTCACAGCCTCATCCAGACCCCCCTCAGTCACAGCCTCATCCAGACTCCCCTCACTAGTCACAGCCTCATCCAGACTCCCCTCACTAGTCACAGCCTCATCCAGACTCCCCTCACTAGTCACAGCCTAACCCAGACTCCCCTCACTACAGTCACAGCCTCATCCAGACCCCCCTCAGTCACAGCCTCATCCAGACCCCCCTCACTACAGTCACAGCCTAACCCAGACTCCCCCGCTTCAGTCAAAAATACAGTCACAGCCTAATCCAGACTCCACTCACTACAGTAAATAATAGTCACTGCCTCATCCAAACTCCCCTCGCTACAGTCACAAATACAGTCACAGCCTCATCCAGGCTTGCCTCACTACAGTCAGAAGTAATCACCGTCTCATCCGGACTCTCCTCGCTACAGTCAAAAAATACACTCACTGTCTGATCCGGACTCCCGTCGCTACAGTCAAAAATACAGTCACTGTCTAATCCAGACTCCATTCGCTACAGTCAAAAATACAGTCACTGTCTAATCCAGACTCCATTCGCTACAGTCAAAAATACAGTCACTGTCTAATCCAGACTTCCCTCGCAACAGTCAAAAATACAGTCACTGTCTAATCCAGACTTCCCTCGCAACAGTCAAAAATACAGTCACTGTCTAATCCAGACTCCATTCGCTAGTCAAAAATACAGTCACTGTCTAATCCAGACTCCATTCGCTACAGTCAAAAATACAGTCACTGTCTAATCCAGACTCCATTCGCTACAGTCAAAAATACAGTCACTGTCTAATCCAGACTCCATTCGCTACAGTCAAAAATACAGTCACTGTCTAATCCAGACTCCATTCGCTACAGTCAAAAATACAGTCACTGTCTAATCCAGACTCCATTCGCTACAGTCAAAAATACAGTCACTGTCTAATCCAGACTCCATTCGCTACAGTCAAAAATACAGTCACTGTCTAATCCAGACTCCATTCGCTACAGTCAAAAATACAGTCACTGTCTAATCCAGACTTCCCTCGCAACAGTCAAAAATACAGTCACTGTCTAATCCAGACTCCATTCGCTAGTCAAAAATACAGTCACTGTCTAATCCAGACTTCCCTCGCAACAGTCAAAAATACAGTCACTGTCTAATCCAGACTTCCCTCGCAACAGTCAAAAATACAGTCACTGTCTAATCCAGACTTCCCTCGCAACAGTCAAAAATACAGTCACTGTCTAATCCAGACTCCATTCGCTAGTCAAAAATACAGTCACTGTCTAATCCAGACTCCATTCGCTACAGTCAAAAATACAGTCACTGTCTAATCCAGACTCCATTCGCTACAGTCAAAAATACAGTCACTGTCTAATCCAGACTTCGCTCACTACAGTCAAAAATACAGTCACTGTCTAATCCAGACTCTGCTCACTACAGTCATAAGTACAGTCACTATCTCATCCGGACTCCCGTCGCTAGTCAAAATAGTCACAGCCTCATCCAGACTACACTCGCTACAGTCGAAAATACAGTCACAGCCTCATCCAGACTCCGCGCTCACTACAGTCAAAAATACAGTCACTGTCTGATCCAGACTCCGCCTGCTTCAGTCAAAAATACAGTCACCTGACCCACTGAGGCCATTAGTAAACAATTCAAACCAGATTCTCCTGCAAATTTATTGATTTGTAATCATGGAGCATTACCAAAGAAATGTTCACTCTTTGGAAAAAGGGGCATTGGAGGCATGCCCCACAGCCACATATCAACCTAATGTCACTTACTTGTCCGAATCACACGGAGCTGTACCTGGAGCTTCCTACCAGAATGACATTGCAACACCGCAGGAAATGCTTTCAGAGTCTGGTTCACGCCCAGCGGAGGCCAGATTCGAAAGCTCACGTGTCAGCCTTGAGCGGTGGTGTCAGAGGTGACTTTTGGAGCTGTGCAAGATTGGGATAGGTAAACCTGGAATATCACTTCCAACTAATTTGAGAGCAGGGCAATACTTAGAGAGAAGGCCGTTTACGGAATTCCCAACTGAATCATTCAAAACTCCTTCAGGTTAAGGCCCAGTGTAACCAACGTCACCATTGAACCTCTGGCCTTGAAACCACAGCGAGGTAGGAGAGAGTCAATCCACATCCACAGCTGTTGAATAACACCAAATGCCAAGATCAGCTTCATTATCCACTGTGGGTATACCAACTGCGCCGACCCCACCACCTTCAAGGGTAATCAGGGACGGATTAAGAACAAAGAAAATTACAGCACAGGAACAGGCCCTTCGGCCCTCCCAGCCTGTGCAACAATTGCTGGCCTCGCCTGCCTAGGAATCGAAACGTTAGCTCCGTTCTCTATCTCTCCGGACGCTGTCGGACCTGCTGAGATTGGCCAGCGTTTTCGGTTTCAGATTCCAGCATCCACAGTGATTTGCTTCCACCGTGCGACCTGACTCTGCTCAACTCCATTTGCCACCGACCGTACACACCTGAAGTTCTACCAGGTGCACCCCCTTCCTCAGCATCTCTTCCACTCGTTCGCCCCCCCCCACCCCCCACAACCCGACCCCCAACCGTCAATCCAGCAAGTTTGTCTGTCCCCTTTAATCAGCGTTAGGGCAGCACAGTAGCATTGTGGATAGCACAATTGCTTCACAGCTCCAGGGTCCCAGGTGCGATTCCGGCTTGGGTCACTGTCTGTGCGGAGTCTGCACGTTCTCCCCCTGTGTGCGTGGGTTTCCTCCGGGTGCTCCAGTTTCTTCCCACAGTCCAAAGATGTGCAGGTTAGGTGGATTGGCCATGCTAAATTGCCCTTAGTGTCCAAAATTGTCCTTAGTGTTGGGTGGGGTTACTGGGTTATGGGGATAGGGTGGAGGTGTTGACCTTGGGTAAGGTGCTCTTTCCAAGAGCCGGTGCAAACTTGATGGGCCGAATGGCCTCCTTCTGCACTGTAAATTCTATGAACACCTTC
>NC_052170.1:25496259-25504707 GCF_902713615.1 Scyliorhinus canicula | reverse complement strand
CTCCAGTCACACACTCATCCAGACTCGCCTCGCTACAGTCACAACCTCATCCAGACCCCCCTCAGTCACAGCCTCATCCAGACTCCCCTCAGTCACAGCCTCATCCAGACTCCCCTCAGTCACAGCCTCATCCAGACTCCCCTCAGTCACAGCCTCATCCAGACTCCCCTCAGTCACAGCCTCATCCAGACACAGCCTCATCCAGACTCCCCTCAGTCACAGCCTCATCCAGACCCCCCTCAGTCACAGCCTCATCCAGACTCCCCTCAGTCACAGCCTCATCCAGACCCCCCTCAGTCACAGCCTCATCCAGACCCCCCTCAGTCACAGCCTCATCCAGACCCCCCCTCAGTCACAGCCTCATCCAGACTCCCCTCAGTCACAGCCTCATCCAGACCCCCCTCAGTCACAGCCTCATCCAGACTCCCCTCAGTCACAGCCTCATCCAGACCCCCCTCAGTCACAGCCTCATCCAGACCCCCCTCAGTCACAGCCTCATCCAGACCCCCCTCAGTCACAGCCTCATCCAGACCCCCCTCAGTCACAGCCTCATCCAGACTCCCCTCAGTCACAGCCTCATCCAGACCCCCCTCAGTCACAGCCTCATCCAGACCCCCCTCAGTCACAGCCTCATCCAGACTCCCCTCAGTCACAGCCTCATCCAGACCCCCCTCAGTCACAGCCTCATCCAGACCCCCTCAGTCACAGCCTCATCCAGACCCCCCTCAGTCACAGCCTCATCCAGACTCCCCTCATCACAGCCTCATCCAGACCCCCTCAGTCACAGCCTCATCCAGACTCCCCTCAGTCACAGCCTCATCCAGACCCCCCTCAGTCACAGCCTCATCCAGACCCCCCTCAGTCACAGCCTCATCCAGACCCCCCTCAGTCACAGCCTCATCCAGACTCCCCTCAGTCACAGCCTCATCCAGACCCCCCTCACTACAGTCACAGCCTCATCCAGACACCCTCACAACAGTCACAGCCTCATCCAGACTCCCCTCAGTCACAGCCTCATCCAGACCCCCCTCAGTCACAGCCTCATCCAGACCCCCCTCAGTCACAGCCTCATCCAGACCCCCCTCAGTCACAGCCTCATCCAGACCCCCCTCAGTCACAGCCTCATCCAGACCCCCCTCACTCACAGCCTCATCCAGACTCCCCTCAGTCACCGCCTCATCCAGACCCCCCTCAGTCACAGCCTCATCCAGACCCCCCTCACTCACAGCCTCATCCAGACTCCCCTCAGTCACAGCCTCATCCAGACCCCCCTCAGTCACAGCCTCATCCAGACCCCCCTCACTACAGTCACAGCCTCATCCAGACTCCCCTCAGTCACAGCCTCATCCAGACCCCCCTCAGTCACAGCCTCATCCAGACCCCCCTCAGTCACAGCCTCATCCAGACTCCCCTCAGTCACAGCCTCATCCAGACACCCTCAGTCACAGCCTCATCCAGACTCCCCTCAGTCACAGCCTCATCCAGACTCCCCTCAGTCACAGCCTCATCCAGACCCCCCTCAGTCACAGCCTCATCCAGACCCACCTCAGTCACAGCCTCATCCAGACTCCCCTCAGTCACAGCCTCATCCAGACCCCCCTCACTACAGTCACAGCCTCATCCAGACTCCCCTCAGTCACAGCCTCATCCAGACCCACCTCAGTCACAGCCTCATCCAGACTCCCCTCAGTCACAGCCTCATCCAGACCCCCCTCACTACAGTCACAGCCTCATCCAGACCCCCCTCAGTCACAGCCTCATCCAGACCCCCCTCAGTCACAGCCTCATCCAGACCCCCCTCAGTCACAGCCTCATCCAGACCCCCTCACTACAGTCACAGCCTCATCCAGACTCCCCTCAGTCACAGCCTCATCCAGACCCCCCTCAGTCACAGCCTCATCCAGACCCCCCTCAGTCACAGCCTCATCCAGACTCCCCTCAGTCACAGCCTCATCCAGACCCCCCTCAGTCACAGCCTCATCCAGACTCCCCTCAGTCACAGCCTCATCCAGACTCCCCTCAGTCACAGCCTCATCCAGACCCCCTCAGTCACAGCCTCATCCAGACCCCCTCAGTCACAGCCTCATCCAGACCCCCCTCAGTCACAGCCTCATCCAGACTCCCCTCACTACAGTCACAACCTCATCCTGACACCCTCACTACAGTCACAGCCTCATCCAGACCCCCCTCAGTCACAGCCTCATCCAGACTCCCCTCACTACAGTCACAACCTCATCCTGACACCCTCACTACAGTCACAGCCTCATCCAGACCCCCCTCAGTCACAACCTCATCCTGACACCCTCACTACAGTCATAGCCTCATCCAGACTCCCCTCACTACAGTCACAACCTCATCCTGACACCCTCACTACAGTCACAGCCTCATCCAGACTCCCCTCACTACAGTCACAACCTCATCCTGACACCCTCACTACAGTCACAGCCTCATCCAGACCCCCCTCGCTACAGTCACAGCCTCATCCAGACTCCCCTCAGTCACAGCCTAACCCAGACTCCCCCGCTTCAGTCAAAAATACAGTCACAGCCTAATCCAGACTCCACTCACTACAGTAAATAATAGTCACTGCCTCATCCAAACTCCCCTCGCTACAGTCACAAATACAGTCACAGCCTCATCCAGGCTTGCCTCACTACTGTCAAAAGTAATCACCGTCTCATCCGGACTCTCCTCGCTACAGTCAAAAAATACACTCACTGTCTGATCCGGACTCCCGTCGCTACAGTCAAAAACAGTCACAGCCCATCCAGCCTCCACTCGCTACAGTCGAAAATACAGTCACTGTCTAATCCAGACTCCATTCGCTACAGTCAAAAATACAGTCACTGTCTAATCCAGACTCCATTCGCTACAGTCAAAAATACAGTCACTGTCTAATCCAGACTCCATTCGCTACAGTCAAAAATACAGTCACTGTCTGATCCGGACTCCCGTCGCTACAGTCAAAAATACAGTCACTGTCTAATCCAGACTCCATTCGCTACAGTCAAAAATACAGTCACTGTCTAATCCAGACTCCATTCGCTACAGTCAAAAATACAGTCACTGTCTAATCCAGACTTCCCTCGCACAGTCAAAAATACAGTCACTGTCTAATCCAGACTTCCCTCGCAACAGTCAAAAATACAGTCACTGTCTAATCCAGACTCCATTCGCTAGTCAAAAATACAGTCACTGTCTAATCCAGACTCCATTCGCTACAGTCAAAAATACAGTCACTGTCTAATCCAGACTCCATTCGCTACAGTCAAAAATACAGTCACTGTCTAATCCAGACTCCATTCGCTACAGTCAAAAATACAGTCACTGTCTAATCCAGACTCCATTCGCTACAGTCAAAAATACAGTCACTGTCTAATCCAGACTCCATTCGCTACAGTCAAAAATACAGTCACTGTCTAATCCAGACTCCATTCGCTACAGTCAAAAATACAGTCACTGTCTAATCCAGACTTCCCTCGCAACAGTCAAAAATACAGTCACTGTCTAATCCAGACTCCATTCGCTAGTCAAAAATACAGTCACTGTCTAATCCAGACTTCCCTCGCAACAGTCAAAAATACAGTCACTGTCTAATCCAGACTTCCCTCGCAACAGTCAAAAATACAGTCACTGTCTAATCCAGACTCCATTCGCTAGTCAAAAATACAGTCACTGTCTAATCCAGACTCCATTCGCTACAGTCAAAAATACAGTCACTGTCTAATCCAGACTCCATTCGCTAGTCAAAAATACACTCACTGTCTAATCCAGACTCCATTCGCTACAGTCAAAAATACAGTCACTGTCTAATCCAGACTCCATTCGCTACAGTCAAAAATACAGTCACTGTCTAATCCAGACTTCGCTCACTACAGTCAAAAATACAGTCACTGTCTAATCCAGACTTCGCTCACTACAGTCAAAAATACAGTCACTGTCTAATCCAGACTCTGCTCACTACAGTCATAAGTACAGTCACTATCTCATCCGGACTCCCGTCGCTAGTCAAAAATAGTCACAGCCTCATCCAGACTACACTCGCTACAGTCGAAAATACAGTCACAGCCTCATCCAGACTCCGCGCTCACTACAGTCAAAAATACAGTCACTGTCTGATCCAGACTCCGCCTGCTTCAGTCAAAAATACAGTCACCTGACCCACTGAGGCCATTAGTAAACAATTCAAACCAGATTCTCCTGCAAATTTATTGATTTGTAATCATGGAGCATTACCAAAGAAATGTTCACTCTTTGGAAAAAGGGGCATTGGAGGCATGCCCCACAGCCACAAATCAACCTAATGTCACTTACTTGTCCGAATCACACGGAGCTGTACCTGGAGCTTCCTACCAGAATGACATTGCAACACCGCAGGAAATGCTTTCAGAGTCTGGTTCACGCCCAGCGGAGGCCAGATTCGAAAGCTCACGTGTCAGCCTTGAGCGGTGGTGTCAGAGGTGACTTTTGGAGCTGTGCAAGATTGGGATAGGTAAACCTGGAATATCACTTCCAACTAATTTGAGAGCAGGGCAATACTTAAGAGAGAAGGCCTGTTTACGGAATTCCCAACTGAATCATTCAAAACTCCTTCAGGTTAAGGCCCAGTGTAACCAACGTCACCATTGAACCTCTGGCCTTGAAACCACAGCGAGGTAGGAGAGAGTCAATCCACATCCACAGCTGTTGAATAACACCAAATGCCAAGATCAGCTTCATTATCCACTGTGGGTACCAACTGCGCCGACCCCACCACCTTCAAGGGTAATCAGGGACGGATTAAGAACAAAGAAAATTACAGCACAGGAACAGGCCCTTCGGCCCTCCCAGCCTGTGCAACAATTGCTGGCCTCGCCTGCCTAGGAATCGAAACGTTAGCTCCGTTCTCTCTCTCCGGACGCTGTCGGACCTGCTGAGATTGGCCAGCGTTTTCGGTTTCAGATTCCAGCATCCACAGTGATTTGCTTCCACCGTGCGACCTGACTCTGCTCAACTCTATTTGCCACCGACCGTACACACCTGAAGTTCTACCAGGTGCACCCCCTTCCTCAGCATCTCTTCCACTCGTTCGCCCCCCCCACCCCCCACAACCCAACCCCCAACCGTCAATCCAGCAAGTTTGTCTGTCCCCTTTAATCAGCGATTAGGGCAGCACGGTGGCATTGTGGATAGCACAATTGCTTCACAGCTCCAGGGTCCCAGGTGCGATTCCGGCTTAGGTCACTGTCTGTGCGGAGTCTGCACGTTCTCCCCGTGTCTGCGTGGGTTTCCTCCGGGTGCTCCGGTTTCCTCCCACAGTCCAAAGATGTGCAGGTTAGGTGGATTGGCCATGCTAAATTGCCCTTAGTGTCCAAAATTGTCCTTAGTGTTGGGCGGGGTTACTGGGTTATGGGGATAGGGTGGAGGTGTTCACCTTGGGTAAGGTGCTCTTTCCAAGAGCCGGTGCAAACTTGATGGGCCGAATGGCCTCCTTCTGCACTGTAAATTCTATGAAACACCTCCCCGCCCCCCCCCCGCCCAGAACAGGGTGAAGCTCCGAGATCTAGCTCATGGTCAATGAGTTACTGCTGCACTGTGAATGGTTGAGTTATTAATCGCCCATTCCAAGAAATCCTTATGTTCCCCAACACATAACACCATACATCACCGAGTAAAACCGATGGAATGACGTACCCGGTGGCCAGCATGCTCGGTCACAAGGCTTCCCCACTCGAATAACCTTGCAAATCTAGACGGAGACAAGAAAGAGCAGAAAGTGCTAGAAATAGACCGCTGGACGGTCAGCGTCCACAAAACGACTGGTTAATCTAATTTGGCTTTTGTGTTGGACATGGGGAGCAAACCCGAGGTTTTCTGCAGGGGGGGATATGACCACCTGTATTCAGCCTCCCACCCCGCTCTCCCACGAGCTGAGAGCTATCAGTTCAGCGAGAGGCTCAGCCCTAGATTCACGGTGCAAAATGAAAATCACAAACAGCTATATAAAGCATAATCCGCTGGGAATACATTAAAGCCATTCACTCACAGTCTGGAAAAGGGCAACGGCTGGTTAACCTCCCAGATCACACGATAGACTAATTCCAATGGATTCCCCACATCACTCGCTCCTCTCCAAATACAGCTGGGGCGAGCGCCTACCGGAGGAGATTCTACCCAAAACCATGACCTTCCTTTAATTCTCCCCCAACAATCCAATAATATTGGGTTGCCAAAGTGTCATCAGTGGAAACGCAGCACTGCGAGGGCCTGTACTCGGGGGCTCTGCTAATTATGACAATTTAAAAGTCTAATTAACTATAAGGGAAGTATAACGCTGATGTGTAATGATTGCTTGTATCAATTAGACACTCCACACACACACACTGTGGTGTTTACCAGACATAAAAAGGGAATGACAAGGTTACTCGAGTTGAGGAGATGTTTGAAATATAAATACTGCAATAATATGCAGGTTGGCCATACGATGTGTGTTTTCATGAACAAACAATGCTGGTGACCGTTGATTCAAGTCAGTAAGGGCTGTTGTCGGCTGCAAAGAGACATAGATAGGATGCAGAGCTGGGCTGAGAAGTGGCAGATGGAGTTTAACCCTGAAAAGTGTGAGGTTGTCCATTTTGGAAGGACAAATATGAATGCGGAATACAGGGTTAACGGTAGGGTTCTTGGCAATGTAGAGGAGCAGAGAGATCTTGGGGTCTATGTTCATAGATCTTTGAAAGTTGCCACTCAAGTGCATAGAGCTGTGAAGAAGGCCTATGGTGTGCTAGCGTTCATTAGCAGAGGGATTGAATTTAAGAGCCGTGAGGTGATGATGCAGCTGTACAAAACCTTGGTCAGGCCACATTTGGAGTACTGTGTGCAGTTCTGGTCACCTCATTTTAGGAAGGATGTGGAAGCTTTCGAAAATGTGCAAAGGAGATTTACCAGGATGTTGCCTGGAATGGAGAGTAGGTCTGACGAAGAAAGGTTGAGGGTGCTAGGCCTTTTCTCATTAGAACGGAGAAGGATGAGGGGCGACTTGATAGAGGTTTATAAGATGATTTGATAGAGGTTTATAAGATGATCAGGGGAATAGATAGAGTAGACAGTCAGAGACTTTTTCCCCGGGTGGAACAAACCATTACAAAGGGGACATAAATTTAAGGTAAATGGTGGAAGATATAGGGGGATGTCAGAGGTAGGTTCTTTACCCAGAGAGTAGTGGGGCATGGAATGCACTGCCTGTGGTAGTAGTTGAGTCGGAAACATTAGGGACCTTCAAGCGGCTATTGGATAGGTACATGGATTACGGTAGAATAATGGAGTGTAGATTCATTTGTTCTTAAGGGCAGCACGGTAGCACAGTGTTTAGCACAATTGCTTCACAGCTCCACCCTCCTTGACCATCACATCTTGCCCCACCCATCATAGAATCCCTCCAGTGCAGAAAGCCATGCGGCCCATCGAAACTGCACCGACCCTCTGAAGGAGCACTCCTAACCTGATCATCCCTGGACATTAAGGGGCAATTTAACATGGCTTATCCGCTTAACCTGCACATCTCTGGATTGTGGGAGGAAACCGGAGCACCCGGAGGAAACCCACTGTGCCACCCCTCAGTGACCTAATCCAAAAACACAGCATCAGTTTTCACATATCTGCCGAGGATGCCCAGCTCGCTCAGCTCCTCTGCGGTTGCTGAACCATCAGACTGCACATCCAACACTGGACCACGGGAAATGGCGTCCAATTAATTCTCAGAAGACACAAGCTGTCGGATTGCACTCCCTCACGACGCACTCCATCCATCTCCCTGGCCACACCCCTACGGTTATTCCTGACTGCAGGTGAACCTTCTGACTGCACCTTCATATCATCCCGATACCATCACTGGCTGTGCTCACACACCAACACTGGCCCTCGGTTAAGCGGTTTCAAATTCTCACCCTCCATCTCAAATTCGTGCGTGGCCTCCGCGTCCCTCCCCATCCCTGCAATCTCCTTCAGCCCATCAACCCTCAGAGATGTCTGCACGCCACTAATTCTCCCCCCCCCCCCCCCTCCAATTTTCACCGCTCCACCATTGGTGATTGCGCCTCGGCAGATTCGAAGCTCTCAGAGCTGCTTTGTGCTGTAAAATACTCCTTTCATCTATCCTCATGTCCCACGTCACTCAGTGCTCTACAACACCCCCAGCAAGTCCCTTTGAACATTTTATGATATTAAAGGTATTCTATAAGACATGTTCTTGGTATTTGCCTTGTTCCAACCCTCACCAGACAGAAGGGAAACATTGAGCAAGAAATTGCTCCATTAGTATTACCATCCAGTTCTGTATCCCAGTCCCTCCCATCATCTTCAACACTCCAGCACCTTGCACCATCCATATCCCTGCCCCCTCCTCTCACTCCCCCTCCTCTCCCTCCCCCCTCCTCTCCCTACCCCCTCCTCGCCCTCGCCCCCTCCTCC
>NC_052170.1:25476259-25491259 GCF_902713615.1 Scyliorhinus canicula | reverse complement strand
AAGCTACCGTGCTGCCCTAAAACTTATAATCAGACCTGTTAAATTTTCCACCAAATCATTTATATATACTACAAACTACAAAGGCCCCAGCACTGATCCCTACGGAACACCACTAGTCACAGCCCTCAATTCAGAAAAGCACCCTTCCGTTGCTACCCTCTGTGGTGATCTTTGATCTTTGTGAGGGGTTTCCAGGATGGGAGACGTAGTGATCACAAATATACACAAAGCTCTTTTTAACAAGCTCTTCTTACAACACCAGGTTAAAGTCCAACAGGTTTGTTTCGAATCACTAAAGAACTAAAATAACTTTATTTTAGTAGTACTAAATGTGAGTTCAAAACTTACTCCAAATAGCAAACATACATCTCGGAATTAACTACACTCACTAACGCTATCTATATCTATTAACTATCACAATTATATTTTAACTAACTCTGCAATACACTGTGAATCTAATCTCCTGGAGTTCCAACCTAATCTGACCCAGAAATCCAAGAGCCTGAGCCTTAGCTCCCTCTAGTGGCTAGGCTGAACATAACATTAACTCTTTACATGCTGTACATTTGTATAATGTCAGACCCTGTCTTCTGTGACAGAGCTAGTTCTGTATCCATCTTGCCACCACACCCCTGATCCCGTGTGACTTCACCTTCTGTTCCAGTCTGCCTTGAGGGACCTTGTTAAAGGCCTTACTGAAGTCCATCCACTGCCCCTCATCACTCACCTTCATCGCTGCCTCAAAAACCTCAATCAAGTTAGTGAGGCACAACCTCCCCTTCACAAAACCGTGCCGCCTCTCGGTAATACGTCCACTTTCTTCCAAATGGGAGTAGATCCTGTCTCGAAGAATCCTCTCCAATAATTTCTCTACCACTGACGTAAGGCTCACCGGCCTGTAATTTCCTGCTACCCTGCTTAAGCAAAGGAACAACATTGGCTTTTCTCCAGTCCTCTGGGACCTCACCTGTAGCCAGTGGGGATAGAAAGATTTCACCCAAGGCCCCAGCAATTTCCTCCCTTGCCACCCTCAGTATTCTGGGGTAGAACCCATCAGGCTCTGGGGACTTACCTACCTTAATGTTTTTCAAGGCACCCAAAACCTTTTTGATCTCAACATGGCCCAAACTATCTACACTCCCTTCCCCAGACACATCATCCACCAAGTCCTTCTCTTTGGTGAATACTGATGCAAAGTATCCTTAATTTTGAAGATAATCATGGAGTGAATGAATGAAGACATTATTTTAAAAATGCAGAATGGTTGGTGTATTTGGCAAATGAGCTTCGATATTGGTAAGCGTGCGCGATTGTGCACTTTCGTAGAAAGAAGTGCTCGATTGGAATCTATTCTGGGCTAAACAGAGTAATGGAGCAAAGGGATCCTGGGGTACTGACACACAAATCAGTGACTGGAGCATTTCAGGATATTAACACCATAAAAATGGTTCATTTCTAGACGGGATAGAATTGAAAAGTGGAGGAGTATAGAACCTTGGTTCAACCACATTCATCAGTACAATACAGAGGTCTCCAAAATTATATAAAGGATGTGCAGGCATGGCAGAAGGTACAAAAATGATTAACAAGGAGAAAAGTTGAACAGAAATGATTTGACAGACTGGAACAATCAAGGCTGAGGAACAATCTGATGGAGATCTCTGGAATTGTGAAATGGTTTAATAGGACAGAGAGAAAATGTTTCAATTTCTTACGGATGATACGGTAGCACTGTGGTTAGCACTGCTGCCTCACAGCTCCAGGGTCCCGGGTTCGATTCCGTCCTCCGGTGGCTGTCTGTGCAGAGTCGGTGCATTCTCCCGTGTCTGCGCAAGTTTCCTCCGGGTGCTCCGGTTTCCTCCCACAGTCCACAGATGTGCAGATTAGGTGAATGGGCCATGGTAAAATTGTCCCTTAGTGTCCAAAGACGTGCATGTTAGATGGGATTGAGGGTGGGGGGGTGGGGGAGGGGGGTGGAGTGGACCTAGGTAGGGCGCTCTTTCGGAGGGTCAGTGCAGACTCGATGGGACGAATGGCCTCCTGTGCACTTGTAGGGATTCTATGGTTCTGAGGGGAGGCAAGATCAGGGCAGCACGGTAGCATTGTGGTTAGCACAAATGCTTCACAGCTCCAGGGTCCCAGGTTCGATTCCGGCTTCGGTCACTGTCTGTGTGGAGTCTGCACATCCTCCCCGTGTCTGCGTGGGTTTCCTCCGGGTGCTCCGGTTTCCTCCCACAGTCCAAAGATGTGCAGGTTAGGTGGATTGACCATGATAAATTGCCCTTAGTGTTGGGTGGGGTTGCTGGGCTATGGGGATAGGGTGGAGGTGTTGACCTTGGGTAGGGTGCTCTTTCCAAGAGCCGGTGCAGACTCGATGGACATAATGGTCTCCGTCTGCATTGTAAATTCTATGAAAATGAAAGAGATGTAAGATGAGTGATGGCTTCCTTACCTATTAAGTGGTGTGAATGCGGAGCACTGTACCATACAAAGTAATTTAGGTGGATAGCACAGATAGATTTCAGGTGAAGCTAGATAGACACAGTGAGGGTGGCAGGAATAGAAGTTTAGGGTGATCGCGTTAGGAAATGAGAGGTGTACAGATGGTTCATGCGGAGTACATCTTGGTTTCGATTGTCTACGAGAGGTTTATGATTGTACCACCCCTTCTATTTATCTCAGTGACCTCAATGTGTCATTCTCTTTCTTTTAGACTAACTCGTCATTGCATTACAAAAATGTCATCAAAATAAGAAAAGGAACTTATTTCAATTGTGTAAAGATTTTTTTCAATATGCCGAACATGTTACCTTGGACACGGGACAACGTTTGATTGCTGCGTGTTGTATCTTTTCTTATTCATTCACTGGTGAGGTCAGCATTTATCATCCATCCCGAATTTCCCTCGGGAAGGGGGTGGTGAGCCGCAGTCCCATGTGACTGGACTGGACGTGACTGGAAAGTGTTGGAAAATACACGTGTTTCCCGGCTATGCGAATCCAGGGTGCGGTCGTCTCCTCCACGATCTCCCCTACCCCAATCAGTGGCGGGTTGCGTTCCCTGCCGTCCAACGTCGGGACCAGAACTCCGAGGGGAAGATGGAAGTGAGCCCGTGCACCCAAGCACGGCGCTTGCAAGATCATAATTTAAGGAAGCTGTGTACGGATGAGAACTCTGTCACAACTGCGATAGTTTAGCTTCAGCTCAATTGACATGCTTGGAATCAGGCTAACCAAGTGATTGTGCCCAATCAAGCAGCATTAATGTGTGAGAGTGCCAACGACTGCTGTTGCGCATTTAACCCCTTGTGCGCAGACTTCCAAATCCAATGAGTTCTGTGGCTCGGCAGAGCCATTAGACAATTGGACAACATTGACTGGTGCCCCTCGTGGTTCAATCAACGTGGAAGGCATTGGAGGGCAGGTTAGGACAAGGTGCCTCGGTGCCTGAGGTGAGAGTTCAGGTGCAGTCAAGAGGTCGAAGCTGTAACCTATCACATGCTGTGAGGTGGTGCTGGGGGGAATGATTTGGTCAACCATCATGTTCACTAAACGCGTGTGGTGGCCAGAATCCAGTGACATCCATAAAGGGGCCTTGAGAGGCAGTCGCAGATCAGGACTTGACAGACATTGGTGCTTTGCTGATAAATGGTGACCGTCGTGTCTCTCTCTTTGACAATGCAGCAAGGAGACCTTCAGGAACATGGAGACTGGTGCTCGCACTGTCTGCCTCATTGCGTATCAGCACGAGAAAAGATGGAGGAGAATGCGTCGAGAATGCTTCAAAGTCAGGAGCAGAACCCTCAAAGGCAAAAGGGCCTCCTCCACACACAGAGGATGTGCCCCTGCAACATCACCCAGGGTGTACAGGCATCTGCACACAACTGTATCCAGGAGATCATGGACCTCAATGCACAGGGTCATCTTCACGAGGCCCCACAGCTTTATGCGTTTCAACCAGGATCGGACAACCCAGGAAGAACGAGCGCTTGGATTTGCACAGATCTGTAGGGCAGAGAAATGGCAGATGGAGTTCATAGAACATAGAACATAGAACGATACAGCGCAGTACAGGCCCTTCGGCCCTCAATGTTGCACCGACATGGAAAAAAACTAAAGGCCATCTAACCTACACTATGCCCTTATCATCCATATGCTTATCCAATAAACTTTTAAATGCCCTCAATGTTGGCGAGTTCACTACTGTTGCAGGTAGGGCATTCCACGGCCTCACCACTCTTTGCGTAAAAAACCCACCTCTGACCTCTGTCCTATATCTATTACCCTTCAATTTAAGGCTATGTCCCCTCGTGATAGCCACCTCCATCCGCGGGAGAAGGCTCTCGCTGTCAACCCTATCAAACCCTCTGATCATTTTGTATGCCTCTATTAGGTCACCTCTTAACCTTCTTCTCTCTAACGAAAACAACCTCAAGTCCATCAGCCTTTCCTCATAAGATTTTCCCTCCATACCAGGCAACATCCTGGTAAATCTCCTCTGCACCCGTTCCAAAGCTTCTACGTCCTTCCTATAATGGGGCGACCAGAACTGTACGCAATACTCCAAATGCGGCCGTACTAGAGTTTTGTACAACTGCAACATGACCTCATGGCTCCGGAACTCAATCCCTCTACCAATAAAGGCCATCAACCATAGGCCTTCTTCACAACCCTATCAACCTGGTGGCAACTTTCAGGGATCTATGTACATGGACACCGAGATCCCTCTGCTCATCCACACTACCAAGAATTTTACCATTAGCCAAATATTCCGCATTCCTGTTATTCTTTCCAAAGTGAATCACCTCACACTTCTCCACATTAAACTCCATTTGCCACCTCTCAGCCCAGCTCTGCAGCTTATCTATGTCCCTCTGTAACCTGCAACATCCTTCCGCACTGTCTACAACTCCACCGACTTTAGTGTCGTCTGCAAATTTACTTACCCATCCTTCTGCTCCCTCCTCTAGGTCATTATAAAAATGACAAACAGCAACGGCCCCCAGAACAGATCCTTGTGGTACGCCACTCGTAACTGAACTCCATTCTGAACATTTCCCATCAACCACCACTCTCTGTCTTCTTTCAACTAGCCAATTTCTGATCCACATCTCTAAATCACCCTCAATCCCCAGCCTCCGTATTTTCTGCAATAGCCGACCGTGGGGAACCTTATCAAACGCTTTACTGAAATCCATATACACCACATCAACTGCTTTACCCTCGTCCACCTGTTTCAGTCACCTTCTCAAAGAACTCGATAAGGTTTGTGAGGCATGACCTACCCTTCACAAAACCATGCTGACTATCCCTAATCATATTATTCCTATCTAGATGATTATAAATCGTATCTTTTATAATCCTCTCCAAGACTTTACCCACCACAGATGTTAGGCTCACCGGCCTATAGTTACCGGGGTTATCTCTACTCCCCTTCTTGAACAAAGGGACCACATTTGCTATCCTCCAGTCCTCTGGCACTATTCCTGTAGCCAATGATGACCTAAAAATCAAAGCCAAAGGCTCAGCAATCTCTTCCCTGGCTTCCCAGAGAATCCTAGGATAAATCCCATCAGGCCCCGGGGACTTATCTATTTTCACCTTGTCCAGAATTGCCAACACTTCTTCCCTACTCACCTCAATGCCATCTATTCTAATAGCCTGGGTCTCAGCATTCTCCTCCACAATATTATCTTTTTCCTGAGTGAATACTGACAAAAAGTATTCATTTAGTATCTCGCTTATCTCCTCAGCCTCCACACACAACTTCCCACCACTGTCCTTGACTGGCCCTACTCTTACCCTAGTCATTCTTTTATTCCTGACATACCTATAGAAAGCTTTTGGGTTTTCCTTGATCCTACCTGCCAAAGACTTCTCATGTCCCCTCCTTGCTCGTCTTAGCTCTCTCTTTAGATCCTTCCTCGCTTCCCTGTAACTAACAAGCGCCCCAACTGAAACTTCACGCCTCATCTTCACATAGGCCTCCTTTTTCCTCTTAACAAGAGATTCCACTTCTTTGGTAAACCACGGTTCCCTCGCTCTACCCTTTCCTCCCTGTCTGACTGGTACGTACTGATCAAGAACACGCAATAGCTGTCCCTTGAACAAGCTCCACATATCCAGTGTGCCCAACCCTTGCAGCCTACTTCTCCAACCTACACATCCTAAGTTATGTCTAATGGCATCATAATTGCCCTTCCCCCAGCTATAACTCTTGCCCTGCGGGGTATACTTATCCCTTTCCATCACTAATGTAAAGGTCACCGAATTGTGGTCACTGTCTCCAAAGTGTTCACTTACCTCCAGATCTAACACCCTGGCCTGGTTCATTACCCAAAACCAAATCCAAAGTGGCCTCACCTCTTGTTGGCCTGTCAACATATTGTGTCAGAAAACCCTCCTGCACACATTGTACAAAGAACGACCCATCCAATGTACTCGAACTATATCTTTTCCAGTCAATATTAGGAAAGTTAAAGTCTCCCATAACAACTACCCTGTTACTTTCGCTCTTTTCCAGAATCATCTTCGCCATCCTTTCCTCTACATCTCTAGAACTATTAGGTGGCCTATAGAAAACTCCCAGCAGGGTGACCTCTCCTTTCCTGTTTCTAACCTCAGCCCATACTACCTCGGAAGAAGAGTCCCCATCTTGCACCCTTTCTGCCACCGTAATACTGTCCTTGACTAGCAGCGCCACACCTCCCCTCTTTTGCCCCCTTCTCTGATTTACTAAAGCACCTAAACCCCGGAACCTGCAACAACCATTCCTGTCCCTGCTCTATCCATGTCTCTGAAATGGCCACAACATCGAAGTCCCAGGTACCAACCCATGCTGCCAGTTCCCCTACCTTATTTCGTATACTCCTGGCATTGAAATAGACACACTTCAAACCACCTACCTGAACACTGCCGCTTTCCTGCGAAGTCAAATCTGTGCTCCTGACCTCTCTACTCTCAATCTCTCGCACCCCAAAACTACAATCCAGGTTCCCATGCCCCTTCAATCCAGGCAAATGCGAGGTGATGCATTTTGGAAGATCTAATTCAAGAGCGGACTATATGGTCAATGGAAGGGTCTTGGGGAAAATTGATGTACAGAGAGATCTGGGAGTTCAGGTCCTTTGCACCCTGAAGGTGGCAACGCAGGTCGATAGAGTGGTCAAGGAGGTATACAGCATGTTTGCCTTCATCGGACGGGGTATTGAATACAAGAGTTGGCAGGTCATGCGACAGTTACAGGGGCTGGTTTAGCACAGGGCTAGATCGCTGGCTTTGAAAGCAGACCAAGGCAGGCCAGCAGCACAGTTCAATTCCCGTACCAGCCTGCCCGAACAGGTGCTGGAATGTGGTGACTAGGGGCTTTTCACAGTAACTTCATTTGAAGCCTACTTGTGACAATAAGCGATTTTCATTTCATTTCATTTCAGTTGTATAGAACTTTGGTTAGGCCACATTTGGAATGCTGCGTGCAGTTCTGGTCGCCACATTATCAGAAGAATGTGGATGCTTTAGAGAGGGTGCAGGGGATGTTCACCAGGATGTTGCCTGGTATGGAGGGTGCTAGCTATGAAGAAAGGTTGAGTAGATTAGGATTGTTTTCGTTGGAAAGACGGAGGTTGAGGGGGGACCTGATTGAGGTCTACAAAATTATGAGAGGTATGGACAGGGTGGATAGCAACAAGCTTTTTCCAAGAGTGGGGGTGTCAGTTACAAGGGGTCACGATTTCAAGGTGAGAGGGGGAAAGTTTAAGGGAGGTGTGCGTGGAAAGTTTTTTACGCAGAGGGTGGTGGGTGCCTGGAACGCTTTACCAGCGGAGGTGGTAGAGGCGGGCACGATAGCATCATTTAAGATGCATCTGGACAGGTATATGAACGGGTGGGGAACAGAGGGAAGTAGACCTTGGAAAATAGGCGACAGGTTTAGATAAAGGATCTGGATCGGCGCAGGCTGGGAGGGCCGAAGGGCCTGTTCCTGTGCTGTAATTTTCTTTGTTCTTTGTTCTTGTACTCTGATCTCCATGGCAACAAGAGTCAATGAGACCAACCATCGGGCTTTCACTGGCTGAATATTCAGCTGGTTTGTGATCATAATAAACACATCCTGCAGGTCTGCGTACGATACCCAGGGTGCGTCCATGACTCCAATATTCCCAGCCACTCTCAGATCCCTGGAGTCCTCCGTGATCCAGTGCCGCTGATGTCGACGCCGTTTTGCGCGGCTTGCCCTTACTGCAGCTGGGGAACCAGACCAGGAGTTATCCCCCCCCCCCCCCACCCCCGGGGCGGGGAAGGCCTGGTAAATCCTGCCCTTGACCGTCACAAGGATTGGCAGTGATCATTCTGACCACCACCCTCACTATGACAGACGGTGCTGCCACTAGCAGATTGGTGAAGGTGAGGCCTCGTCAATGTTGCCCTCTTGAAAATGAAATGAAAATGGCTTATTGTCACGAGTAGGCTTCAATGAAGTTACTGTGAAAAGCCCCTAGTCGCCACATTCCGGCGCCTGTCCGGGGAGGCTGGTATGGGAATCGAACCGTGCTGCTGGTCTGCTTTCAAAGCCAGCGATTTAGCCCTGTGAGCTAAACCAGCCCCTTGTTCTCTCCAGTCACAGGCCCAGTTTAGCAGCGATGTCCTCGTCACTCGTGATGCAATCGAGCCACTCTTAGTCACGGTCGTTGAAATTACCCCCCTCCCACCCGCTCCCAGCCAGCCAAATTAAACTCCGTGCCCTTGCCACCCTCTGTGGCATTCAATCAGTATTTAGCATGGAGAAGTACTGATTCATCAGCTAAGGGGTCGTGGGACGGAGGTGGTAATCAGCAGGGAGTTCCCTTGCCCACGTTTGATTTGCTGCCATGAGACTCCATGAGGTCCGTGGTCAATGTTGAGGCCTCCCAGGGCCACTCCCTCCCAATACCAGGGATTGTGATGGAGGTGTTTCAGACATTCAGGCTGTAAGGTCTGATTCCGTGAGGATGACTCTGTCTCCCCATGTTGCACAGCTCTCCCAATTTGGCACAGATCCTCGGATGCATATGGGGTGAAACGTCAGCTTGATAGTGTGCAAGATTGTTGTTTCCGGTGCCAAGGTGTGCCCACTCCAATGCGACTCCTCCTTGCCCTGAACGTGGCCACACCATCACAAAGGCACCTTTTCCCTCAGTAAGATAAATACAAGACAATGCCGAAACATTCCCCATCCCAGAACTGGTGCCTCCTGAAACAATGCCATTGTCCGAGCCTGGGTTGGGAAAGATGTGCATATTACGTAGCCATGCGGGGCACAAATGACTACTGGTCAGACCCAGACGAGTCCACCCAGCCATGAAAATACCCATACACCAAGATCCTCAAAGAAATCCAGAAGAAGATTTTGCATCCACATTCCGCAAGATATCCAACAAGAGAATAATTCCTGGTGCAATTTTCTTCCATAGAACCATGGAATTCCTACAGTGTAGAAAGAGGCCATTCGGCCGATCGAGTCAGCACCGACCCTCTGAAAGAGCACTCAATCGCCTGCCCTTTCCCCGTAACCCCACCTAACAATAATAATAGCTTATTGTCACAAGTAGGCTTCAATAATGTTACTGTGAAAAGCTCCAAGTCGCCACATTCCAGCCCCACATTCCCACGCTGCTGGCCTTGTTCTGCATTGCAACCCAGCTGTTTAGTCCACTGTGCTAAACCGGCCCCTAACCCCAAAACCAATCCACCTAACCCGCACATCTTTGGACTGTGGGAGGAAACCGGAGCACCCGGAGGCAACCCACGCAGACACGGGGAGAACGTGTAGACTCCGCACAGACAGTGACCCAAGACGGGAATTGAACCTGGGACCCTGGCACTGTGAGGCAGCAGTGCTAACCACTGTGCCACTCTGCCACCTTATTTCCACAGACTCCAATGATGACCCTTTGGAAGGGCTTTGAACAAGGGCTTTGTGGAAGGGTTTTGGGACAAGACGAAACCTACGTTCCATTGGCAAACAGACAGAACGTTGGCTCAGAATCCTGCAGGCGAAGGGGAAAGAAATCTGCAAAATTCTAGACTCTGTTACGTGTCAAAATCGCCTTTAAATCAAAGCAGAAACAAGAAGAATATACTTACAGCAGAAATCCAGAACTCAGAGATTAAACTTAACAAACATATTGGTGCGTAGAGAAGACCAATGAAATTCATCTCCATGCAGACGAGCGCCATATGTACAGCCGCCTCCAGCCACCAAGACTCTGTACGGACTGGAGACAAACATTCCCTCCTACTGTGTGCTGGACACAAACATTCCCTGTATCAGTCAGTGGCATCAGGCCAGACCATCAACAATTCATGGTCAATATGGCCATGTTGCCAACACTCGCTGAGGTGAAGAACATACGGTGTGAGCTCCGCACAACATTCCAGCAGAGATCGAGAAAGCTGGTGGTCATGAACTCTTGCTCAAACTCTCAGGTCTCTGGGAGGAAGCTGTTCTACCCTCTGACCTCCGCAATGCCATCATTGTTTCTCTTTTCAAGAATGGTGATGAACCAAAATGTGGGGGTTCTGTCTACCGCGGGGAAGATTTGTAATTCATTCCAACTAAACATTAGCAAAGGCATCCTCCCAGGGACCCAATGTGGTTCCTGTCCATCAGGTAGAACCGGGAAGGGGGCAGAGTGACACAACAGGGGGTAAAAACAGCGAAGGAGCTGCCGATCACAAAGGTTTCAACCCCCTCTGTATCCCCCGCTGTATCCCCGCTGTATCCCCACGGTATCCCCACGGTATCCCCACTGTATCCCCCACTGTATCCCCGCTGTATCCCCGCGGTATCCCCGCTGTATCCCCGCTGTATCCCCACTGTCCCCGCTGTATCCCCGCTGTATCCCCACTGTATCCCCGCTGTATCCCCGCTGTATCCCCGATGTATCCCCGCTGTATCCCCGCTGTATCCCCGCTGTATCCCCGCTGTATCCCGCTGTATCCCCTCTGTATCCCCGCTGTATCCCCGCTGTATCCCCGCTGTATCCCCTCTGTATCCCCGCTGTATCCCCGCTGTATCCCCTCTGTATCCCCGCTGTACCCGCTGTATCCCCGCTGTATCCCCGCTTGTATCCCCCCCGCTGTATCCCCGCTGTATCCCGCTGTACCCGCTGTCCCCGCTGTATCCCGCTGTATCCCCGCTGTATCCGCGTATCCCAGCTGTATCCCCGCTGTATCCCCGCTGTATCCCCGCAGTATCCCCCACTGTATCCCCGCTGTATCCCCGCTGTATCCCCGCTGTATCCCCGCTGTATCCCCACTGTATCCCCGCTGTATCCCTGCTGTATCCCGCTGTATCCCCGCTGTATCCCCGCTGTATCCCGCTGTATCCCGCTGTATCCCCGCTGTATCCCGCTGTATCCCCGCAGTATCCCCCACTGTATCCCCGCTGTATCCCCGCTGTATCCCCGCTGTATCCCCGCTGTATCCCCGCTGTATCCCCGCTGTATCCCCGCACTGTATCCCCGCTGTATCCCTGCTGTATCCCTGCTGTATCCCCACTGTATCCCGCTGTATCCCCGCTGTATCCCCGCTGTATCCCGCTGTATCCCCACTGTATCCCGCTGTATCCCCGCTGTATCCCTGCTGTATCCCCACTGTATCCCCGCTGTATCCCCGCTGTATCCCCGCTGTATCCGCTGTATCCCCGCTGTATCCCCGCTGTATCCCCGCTGTATCCCCGCTGTATCCCCCACTGTATCCCCGCTGTATCCCCGCTGTATCCCGCTGTATCCCCGCTGTATCCCCGCTGTATCCCCACTGTATCCCCGCTGTATCCCCGCTGTATCCCCGCTGTATCCCCGCTGTATCCCCGCTGTATCCACACTGTACCCGCTGTATCCCCGCTGTATCCGCTGTATCCCCGCTGTATCCCCGCTGTATCCCGCTGTATCCCCGCTGTATCCCCGCTGTATCCTCCACTGTATCCCCGCTGTATCCCCGCTGTATCCCCGCTGTATCCCCGCTGTATCCCCACGTATGCCCGCTGTATCCCCGCTGTATCCCCGCTGTATCCCCGCTGTATCCCCGCTGTATCCCGCTGTATCCCCACTGTCCCCGCTGTATCCCCGCTGTATCCCGCTGTATCCCCGCTGTATCCCCGCTGTATCCCCACTGTATCCCCGCTGTATCCCTGCTGTATCCCGCTGTATCCCCGCTGTATCCCGCTGTATCCCGCTGTATCCCGCTGTATCCCCACTGTATCCCCGCTGTATCCCTGCTGTATCCCGCTGTATCCCCGCTGTATCCCCACTGTATCCCTGCTGTATCCCTGCTGTATCCCGCTGTATCCCCACTGTATCCCCGCTGTATCCCTGCTGTATCCCTGCTGTATCCCCACTGTATCCCTGCTGTATCCCCGCTGTATCCCGCTGTATCCCCGCTGTATCCCCCACTGTATCCCTGTTGTATCCCCACTGTATCCCCGCTGTATCCCCCACTGTATCCCTGTTGTATCCCGCTGTATCCCCGCTGTATCCCACTGTACCCACTGTATCCCCACTGTATCCCCGCTGTATCCCCCACTGTATCACCCACTGTATCCCCGCTGTATCCCCGCTGTATCCCACTGTATCCCCGCTGCATCCCCACTGTATCCCCCACTGTATCCCTGCTGTATCCCCGCTGTAATCCCGCTGTATCCCGCTGTATCCCCGCTGAATCCCCACTGTATCCCCGCTGTATTCCCGCTGTATCCCCGCTGTATCCCTGCTGTATCCCCACTGTATCCCCGCTGTATCCCCGCTGTATCCCCCACTGTATCCCCACTGTATCCCCGCTGTATCCCCCACTGTATCCCCGCTGTATCCCCACTGTATCCCCCGCTGTATCCCCCACTGTATCCCCCGCTGTATCCCCGCTGTATCCCTGCTGTATCGCCACTGTATCCCCGCTGTATCCCTGCTGTATCCCTGCTGTATCCCCGCTGTATCCCCACTGTATCCCCACTGTATCCCCACTGTATCCCCACTGTATCCCCACTGTATCTCCGCTGTATCCCCCACTGTATCCCCGCTGTATCCCCGCTGTATCCCGCTGTATCCCCACTGTATCCCCGCTGCATCCCCGCTGTATCCCACTGTATCCCCGCTGAATCCCGCTGTATCCCGCTGTACCCACTGTATCCCCGCTGTATCCCCGCTGTATCCCCACTGTATCCCCGCTGCATCCCCGCTGTATCCCCCACTGTATCCCTGCTGTATCCCCCTGTATCCCCGCTGTATCCCCGCTGAATCCCCCACTGTATCCCGCTGTATCCCCGCTGTATTCCCGCTGTATCCCCGCTGTATCCCTGCTGTATCCCCACTGTATCCCCGCTGTATCCCCGCTGTATCCCCCACTGTATCCCCACTGTATCCCCGCTGTATCCCCACTGTATCCCCCGCTGTATCCCCCACTGTATCCCACTGTATCCCCGCTGTGTCCCGCTGTATCCCCACGGTATCCCCACTGTATCCCCCACTGTATCCACCGCTGTATCCCCACTGTATCCCCGCTGTATCCCCGCTGTATCCCTGCTGTATCGCCACTGTATCCCCACTGTATCCCTGCTGTATCCCTGCTGTATCCGCGCTGTATCCCCGCTGTATCCCCACTGTATCCCCACTGTATCTCCGCTGTATCCCCCACTGTATCCCCGCTGTATCCCCGCTGTATCCCCGCTGTATCCCCACTGTATCCCCGCTGCATCCCCGCTGTATCCCTGCTGTATCCCCGCTGTATCCCCACTGTATCCCCACTGTATCCCTGCTGTATCCCCGCTGTATCCCCCTCTGTATCCCACTGTATCCCCGCTGTGTCCCCGCTGTACCCCGCTGTATCCCGCTGTATCCCCGCTGTATCCCCCACTGTATCCCCACTGTATCCCCCACTGTATCCACCGCTGTATCCCCACTGTATCCCTGCTGTATCCCCACTGTATCCCTGCTGTATCCCTGCTGTATCCCCGCTGTACCCTGCTGTATCCCTGCTGTATCCTCGCTGTATCCCCCACTGTATCCCCACTGTATCTCCACTGTATCCCCCACTGTATCCCCGCTGTATCCCGCTGTATCCCCACTGTATCCCCGCTGTATCCCCACTGTATCCCCGCTGATCCCCCACTGTATCCGCTGTATCCCATGTATCCCCGCTGTATCCCCACTGTTTCCACCGCTGTATCCCCACTGTATCCACGCTGTATCCCCGCTGTATCCCTGCTGTATCCCCACTGTATCCCACGGTATCCCCGCTGTATCCCTGCTGTATCCCTGCTGTATCCCACTGTATCCTCACTGTATCCCTGTTGTATCCCCGCTGTATCCCCGCTGTATCCCCGCTGTATCCCCACTGTATGCCCGCTGTATCCCGCTGTATCCCTGCTGTATCCCTGCTGTATCCCCACTGTATCCTCACTGTATCCCTGTTGTATCCCCGCTGTATCCCCGCTGTATCCCCGCTGTATCCCCACTGTATGCCCGCTGTATCCCCGCTGTATCCCGCTGTATCCCGCTGTATCCCCGCTGTATCCCCACTGTATCCCCGCTGTATCCCCACTGTATCCCGCTGTATCCCTGCTGTATCCCCGCTGTATCCCCGCTGTATCCCCGCTGTATCCCCGCTGTATCCCCGCAGTATCCCCCACTGTATCCCCGCTGTATCCCCGCTGTATCCCCGCTGTATCCCCGCTGTATCCCCGCTGTATCCCCGCTGTATCCCCGCTGTATCCTCCACTGTATCCCCGCTGTATCCCGCTGATCCCGCTGTATCCCGCTGTATCCCACTGTATGCCCGCTGTATCCCCACTGTATGCCCGCTGTATCCCCGCTGTATCCCGCTGTATCCCTGCTGTATCCCGCTGTATCCCCGCTGTATCCCCACTGTATCCCCACTGTATCCCCCGCTGTATCCCCACTGTATCCCCCTGTATCCCCACTGTATCCCCCACTGTATCCCCGCTGTATCCCCGCTGTATCCCCACTGTATCCCC
>NC_052170.1:25378302-25475759 GCF_902713615.1 Scyliorhinus canicula | reverse complement strand
CACACACCCAGATACCCACACACACCCAGATACCCACACACACACACCCAGATACCCACACACACACACCCAGATACCCACACACACACACCCAGATACCCACACACACACCCAGATACCCACCACACACACCCAGATACCCACCACACACACCCAGATACCCACACACACACACCCAGATACCCACCACACACACACACCCAGATACCCACCACACACACACACCCAGATACCCACCACACACACACACCCAGATACCCACCACAAACCCAGCTAACCACCACCCAGATAACCACACACACACACCCACAGACACACCCAGATACCCACACACAGACACACCCAGATAACCACAACACGAAAAAATGAAAATCGCTTATTGTCACGAGGAGGCTTCAATGCAGTTACTGTGAAAAGCCCCTAGTCGCCACATTCCGGCGCCAGTTTGGGGAGGCTGGTACGGGAATCGAACCGTGCTGCTGGCCTGCCTGGTCTGCTTTAAAAGCCAGCGATTTAGCCCAGTGCTAAACAGCCCCTTAACAGCCACATAACCACCCGGCTAACCACCACACACATACCCACCCAGATACCCACACACACACCCGGCTAACCACCCCACACACACCCACAGACACACCCAGATACCCACACACACACCCGGCTAACCACCACACACACACACCCAGATAACCACCCACACACACACACACCCAGATACCCACCCACACACCCGATACCCCCGCACACACCCGATACCCACCCACACACACCCAGATACCCACCCACACACACCCAGATACCCACCCACACACACACACCCAGATACCCACCCACACACACACACCCAGATACCCACCCACACACACACACCCAGATACCCACCCACACACACCACCCAGATACCCACCCACACACACACACCCAGATACCCACCCACACACACACACCCAGATACCCATCCACACACACACCCAGATACACACACACACACCAGATACCCACACACACACCCAGATACCCACCCAGATACCCACCCACACACACCCAGATACCCACCCACACACCCGATACCCACCCACACCATACCCACCCACACACACCCAGATACCCACCCACACACACCCAGATACCACCCACACCCCCAGATACCCACCCCCACACACACACACCCAGATACCCACCCACACACACCACCCAGATACCACCCACACACCAGATACCCACCCACACACACCCAGATACCCACCCACACACACCCAGATACCCACCCACCCACACACACACCCAGATAACCACCCACACACACACACCCAGATAACCACCCACCCACACACACCCAGATATCCACCCACACACACACAGATACCCACACACACCCAGATACCCACCCACACACCAGATACCCACCCACACACCCAGATACCCACCCACACACACCCAGATACCCACCCACACACCCAGATACCCACCCACACACACCCAGATACCCACCCACACACACCCAGATACCCACACATACACCCAGATACCCCACACACACACACCCAGATACCCACACACACCCAGATACCCCCCCCACACACACCCAGATACCCACCCCACACACACCCAGATACCCACCCACACACACACCCAGATACCCACACACACCCAGATACCCACACACACATCCAGATACCCACACACACACCCAGATACCCACACACACACAGATACACACCACACACACAGATACACACCACACACACACCCAGATACCCACCCACACACACACCCAGATACCCACACACACACCCAGATACCCACACAAACACCCAGATACCCACACAAACACCCAGATACCCACACACACACCCAGACACCCACACGCACATACCCAACCCACACACACACAGATACCCACACACACCCAGATACCCACACACACACCCAGATACCCACACACACATACCCAACCCACACACACACAGATACCCACACACACACCCAGATACCCACACACACACACACAGATAACCACCACCCACACACACACACACAGATAACCACCCACACACACAGATACCCACACACACACACAGATACCCCACACACACACAGATACCCACACACACACACACACATACCCACCCACACACAGATAACCACCCCACACACACAGATACCCACACACACACCCAGATACCCACACACACACATACCCAACCCCACACACACACAGATACCCACACACACCCAGATACCCACACACACACCCAGATACCCCCCCACACACACAGATAACCACCACACACACACACACAGATAACCACCCCACACACACAGATACCCCACACACACCCAGATACCCACACACACACCCAGATACCCACACACACACCCAGATACCCACACACACACCCAGATAACCACCCCACACACCCAGATACCCACACACACACACCCAGATAACCACCACACACACCCAGATACCCACACACACACCCAGATACCCACACACACACCCAGATACCCACACACACACCCAGATACCCACACACACACACCCAAATAACCACCACACACACCCAGATAACCACCCCACACACCCAGATACCCACACACACCCAGATAACCACCACACACACCCAGATACCCACACACACACCCAGATACCCACACACACACCCAGATACCCACACACACCCCCAGATACCCACACACACCCCCAGATACCCACACACTCCCCCAGATACCCACACACACACACCCAAATAACCACCACACACACCCAGATAACCACCCCACACACACACAGATACCACCACACACACCCAGCTATTCACACACACCCAGATACCCACACACACACACCCAGATACCCAGTACAATGCAGTATTGAAGCCTACTCGTGACAATAAGCGATTTTCATTTTTTCGTGTGGTGGGTATCTGGGTGTGTCTGTGTGTGTACACACACACCACAGAGCACACACACACAGAGGACACACACACACAGACGACACAACACACACAGATTACACACACACCAAAGAACACACACACACAGAACACACACACACAGAGACACACACACACAGATACACCACACACACAGAGACACACACACACATAGCACACACACACAGATACACACACACACACACAGATACACACACACACAGATACACACACACACAGATACACACACACACAGAGCACACACACACAGATACACACACACACATAGCACACACACACAGATACACACACACAGAGCACACACACACAGCAGAGACACACACACAGATACACACCACACACACACAGATACACACACACACCCAGATACACACACACACACACACACACACACCCGGCTAACCACCGCACACATACCCACCCACAGACACACCCTGATACCCACACACACACCCTGATACCCACACACACACACACCCAGATAACCACCCCACACACACACCCAGATGCCCCCACACACACCCAGATACCCACCCACACACCCAGATACCCACCCACACACACACCCAGATACCCACACACACACCCAGATACCCACCCACACACCCAGATACCCACCCACACACCCAGATACCCACCCACACACCCAGATACCCACCCACACACCCAGATACCCACCCACACACCCAGATACCCACCCACACACCCAGATACCCACCCACACACACGCACCCAGAAAACCACCACACACACACACCCAGATACCCACACACACACCCAGATACCCACCCACACACACACACCCAGATAACCAGCCACACACACACCCAGATACCCACACACAGACCCAGATACCCACCCACACACCCGATACCCACCCACACACCCGATACCCACCCACACACCCGATACCCACCCACACACCCGATACCCACCCACACACCCGATACCCACCCACACACCCGATACCCACCCACACACCCGATACCCACCCACACACCCGATACCCACCCACACACCCGATACCCACCCACACACCCGATACCCACCCACACACCCGATACCCACCCACACACACCCAGATACCCACCCACACACACCCAGATACCCACCCACACACAGATACCCACCCACACACACACACCCAGATAACCACCCACACACACACACACACCCAGATAACCACCCACACACACACACCCAGATACCCACCCACACACACACACCCAGATAACCACCCACACACACACACCCAGATACCCACCCACACACCCAGATACCCACACACACACCCAGATACCCACACACACACCCAGATACCCACACACACACCCAGATACCCACACACACCCAGATACCCACACACAGACACCCAGATAACCACCACACACATACCCACCCACACACACACACACAGATACCCACACACACACAGATAACCACCACACACACATCCAGATACCCACCACACACACACACACCCAGATACCCACACACACACCCAGATAACCACCACACGCACCCAGATAACCACCACACACACACACAGATAACCACCACACACACACACACCCAGACAACCACCCACATACACACACACAGATAACCACCCACACCCACGGCTAACCACTACACACAAACCCACCCACAGACACACCCAGATAACCAGCCACACACACACACCCAGATAACCACCCACACACACCCAGATAACCACCCACACACACACACCCAGATACCCACAGACACACCCAGATAACCACCACACACACCCAGATAACCACCCACACACACACACCCGGATACCCACACACACACATAGAACGATACAGCGCAGTACAGTCCCTTCGGCCCTCGATGTTGCACCGACATGGAAAAAAACTAAAGGCCATCTAACCTACACTATGCCCTTATCATCCATATGCTTATCCAATAAACTTTTAAATGCCCTCAATGTTGGCGAGTTCACTACTGTTGCAGGTAGGGCATTCCATGGCCTCACCACTCTTTGCGTAAAAAACCCACCTCTGACCTATAATCTATTACCCCTCAATTTAAGGCTATGTACCCTCGTGCTAGCCACCTCCTCCATGAGGAGGCTCTCACTGTCCACCCTATCTAACCCTCTGATCATTTTGTATGCCTCTATTAAGTCACCTCTTAACCTTCTTCTCTCTAACGAAAACAACCTCAAGTCCATCAGCCTTTCCTCATAAGATTTTCCCTCCATACCAGGCAACATCCTGGTAAATCTCCTCTGCACCCGTTCCAAAGCTTCCACGTCCTTCCTATAATGAGGCGACCAGAACTGTACGCAATACTCCAAATGCGGACGTACCAGAGTTTTGTACAACTGCAACATGACCTCATGGCTCCGGAACTCAATATCTCTATCAATAAAGGCCAACACACCATAGGCCTTCTTCACAACCTGGGTGGCAACTTTCAGGGATCTATGTACATGGACACCGAGATGCCTCTGCTCATCCACACTACCAAGAATTTTACCATTAGCCAAATATTCCGCATTCCTATTTTTCTTTCCAAAGTGAATCACCTCACACTTCTCCACATTTGCCACCTCTCAGCCCAGCTCTGCAGCTTATCTATGTCCCTCTGTAACCTGCAACATCCTTCCACACTGTCGACAACTCCACCGACTTTAGTGTCGTCTGCAAATTTACTCACCCAACCTTCTGTGCCCTCCTCCAGGTCATTTATAAAAATGACAAACAGCAATGGCCCCAGAACAGATCCTTGTGGTACGCCACTCGTAACTGAACTCCATTCTGAACATTTCCCATCAACTACCACTCTCTGTCGTCTTTCAACTAGCCAATTTCTGATCCACATCTCTAAATCACCCTCAATCCCCAGCCTCCGTATTTTCTGCAATAGCCGACCGTGGGGAACCTTATCAAACGCTTTACTGAAATCCATATACACCACATCAACTGCTCTACCCTCGTCTACCTGTTCAGTCACCTTCTCAAAGAACTCGATAAGGTTTGTGAGGCATGACCTACCCTTCACAAAACCATGCTGACTATCCCTAATCATATTATTCCTATCTAGATGATTATAAATCGTATGTCTTATAATCCTCTCCAAGACTTTACCCACAACAGACGTGAGGCTCACCGGCCTATAGTTACCGGGGTTATCTCTACTCCCCTTCTTGAACAAAGGGACCACATTGGCTACCCTCCAGTCCTCTGGCACTATTCCTGTAGCCAATGATGACATAAAAATCAAAGCCAAAGGCTCAGCAATCTCTTCCCTGGCTTCCCAGAGAATCCTAGGATAAATCCCATCAGGCCCCGGGGACTTATCTATTTTCACCTTGTCCAGAATTGCCAACACTTCTTCCCTACGCACCTCAATGCCATCTATTCTAATAGCCTGGGTCTCAGCATTCTCCTCCACAACATTATCTTTTTCCTGAGTGAGTACTGACGAAAAGTATTCATTTAGTATCTCGCTTATCTCCTCAGCCTCCACACACAACTTCCCACCACTGTCCTTGACTGGCCCTACTCTTACCCTAGTCATTCTTTTATTCCTGACATACCTATAGAAAGCTTTTGGGTTTTCCTTGATCCTACCTGCCAAAGACTTCTCATGTCCCCTCCTTGCTCGTCTTAGCTCTCTCTTTAGATCCTTCCTCGCTTCCTTGTAACTATCAAGCGCCCCAACTGAAACTTCACGCCTCATCTTCACATAGGCCTCCTTCTTCCTCTTAGCAAGACATTCCACTTCTTTGGTAAACCACGGTTCCCTCGCTCTACCCCTTCCTCCCTGCCTGACTGGTACGTACTTATCAAGAACACGCAATAGCTGTTCCTTGAACAAGCTCCACATATCCAGTGTGCCCAACCCTTGCAGCCTACTTCTCCAACCTACACATCCTAAGTCATGTCTAATGGCATCATAATTTCCCTTCCCCCAGCTATAACTCTTGCCCTGCGGGGTATACTTATCCCTTTCCATCACTAACGTAAAGGTCACCGAATTGTGGTCACTGTTTCCAAAGTGCTCACCTATCTCCAGATCTAACACCTGGCCTGGTTCATTACCCAAAACCAAATCCAATGTGGCCTCGCCTCTTGTTGGCCTGTCAACATATTGTGTCAGAAAACCCTCCTGCACACATTGTACAAAGAACGACCCATCTAATGTACTCGAACAATATCTTTTCCAGTCAATATTTGGAAAGTTAAAGTCTCCCATAACAACTACCCTGTTACTTTCGCTCTTTTCCAGAATCATCTTCGCCATCCTTTCCTCTACACCCCTAGAACTATTAGGTGGCCTATAGAAAACTCCCAACAGGATGACCTCTCCTTTCCTGTTTCTAACCTCAGCCCATACTACCTCGGAAGAAGAGTCCCCATCTAGCATCCTTTCCGCCACCGTAATACTGTCCTTGACTAGCAGCGCCACACCTCCCCCTCTTTTGCCCCCTTCTCTGAGCTTACTAAAACACCTAAACCACGGAACCTGCAACAACCATTCCTGTCCCTGCTCTATCCATGTCTCTGAAATGGCCACAACATCGAAGTCCCAGGTACCAACCCATGCTGCCAGTTCCCCTACCTTATTTCGTATACTCCTGGCATTGAAGTAGACACACTTCAAACCACCTACCGGAACACTGGCACCCTCCTGCGAAGTCAAATCTGTGCTCCTGACCTCTATACTCTCAATCTCCCGTACCCCAAAACTACAATCCAGGTTCCCATGCCCCTGCTGAATTAGTTTAAACCCCCCCCAAAGAGCACTAACAAATCTCCCCCCCCCAGGATATTGGTGCCCCTCAGGTTCAGATGTAGACCATCCAGTCTATAGAGGTCCCACCTTCCCCAGAAAGAGCCCCAGTTATCCAGAAATCTGAATCCCTCCCGCCTGCACCATCCCTGTAGCCACGTGTTTAATTGCTCTCTCTGCCTATTCCTCATCGCACTATCACGTGGCACGGTCAACAACCCAGAGATAACAACTCTGTTTGTTCTCACTCTGAGCTTCCATCCTAGCTCACTAAAGGCCTGCCTGACATCCTTGTCCCCTTTCCTACCTGTGTCGTTAGTGCCAATGTGGACTACGACTTGGGGCTGCTCCCCCTCCCCCTTAAGGACCCGGAAAACACGATCCGAGACACACGGCTAACCACTACACACATACCCACCCACAGACACATCCAGATAACCACCACACACACACACACCCGGATAACCACCAACCCAGACACACCCGGATATCCACCCACCCACACACACCCAGATATCCACCCACACACACACACCCGGATAACCACCAACCCAGACACACCCGGATAACCACCAACCCAGACACACCCGGATATCCACCCACCCACACACACCCAGATAACCACACACTCCCGGATAACCACCCACCCACACACACCCAGATAACCACACACTCCCGGATATCCACCCACCCACACACACCCGGATAACCACACACTCCCGGATAACCACCCACCCACACACACCCAGATAACGACACACTCCCGGATATCCACCCACCCACACACACCCGGATAACCACACACTCCCGGATAACCACCCACCCACACACACCCAGATAACCACACACTCCCGGATATCCACCCACACACACCCAGATAACCACACACTCCCGGATAACCACCCACCCACACATACCCAGATAACCACACACTCCCGGATAACCACCAACCCACACACACCCAGATAACCACACACTCCCGGATAACCACACACTCCCGGATAACCACCCACCCACACACACCCGGATAACCACACACTCCCGGATAACCACCCACCCACACACACCCAGATAACCACACACTCCCGGATAACCACCCACCCACACACACCCGGATAACCACACACTCCCGGATAACCACCCACCCACACACACCCGGATAACCACACACTCCCGGATAACCACCCACCCACACACACCCAGATAACCACACACTCCCAGATAACCACCAACCCAGACACACCCGGATAACCACCCACCCACACACTCCCGGATAACCACACACTCCCGGATAACCACCCACCCACACACTCCCGGATAACCACACACTCCCGGATAACCACCCACCCACACACACCCGGATAACCACACACTCCCGGATAACCACCCACCCACACACACCCAGATAACCACACACTCCCGGATAACCACCCACCCACACACACGCGGATAACCACACACTCTCGGATAACCACCCACCCACACACACCCGGATAACCACACACTCCCGGATAACCACCCACCCACAGACACTCGGATAACCACCCACCCACACCCGGATAACCACACACTCCCGGATAACCACACACTCCCGGATAACCACCCACCCACACACACCCAGATAACCACACACTCCCGGATAACCACCCACCCACACACACCCGGATAACCACACACTCCCGGATAACCACCCACCCACACACACCCGGATAACCACACACTCCCGGATAACCACACACTCCCGGATATCCACCCACCCACACACACCCAGATAACCACACACTCCCGGATAACTACCCACCCACACACACCCAGATAACCACACACTCCCGGATAACCACCCACCCACACACACCCGGATAACCACACACTCCCGGATAACCACCCACCCACACACACCCGGATAACCACACACTCCCGGATAACCACCCACCCACACACACCCAGATAACCACACACTCCCAGATAACCACCAACCCAGACACACCCGGATAACCACCCACCCACACACTCCCAGATAACCACACACTCCCGGATAACCACCCACCCACACACACCCGGATAACCACACACTCCCGGATAACCACCCACCCACACACACCCTGATAACCACACACTCCCGGATAACCACCCACCCACACACACGCGGATAACCACACACTCCCGGATAACCACCCACCCACACACACCCGGATAACCACACACTCCGGATAACCCACCCACCCACACACACTCGGATAACCACCCACCCACACACACCCGGATAACCACACACTCCCGGATAACCACACACTCCCGGATAACCACCCACCCACACACACCCAGATAACCACACACTCCCGGATAACCACCCACCCACACACACCCAGATAACCACACACTCCCGGATAACCACACACTCCCGGATAACCCCCCACCCACACACACCCGGATAACCACCCACCCACACACACCCGGATAACCACACACTCCCGGATAACCACCCACCGACACACACCCAGATACCCACACACTCCCGGATAACCACCCACCCACACACACCCTGATAACCACACACTCCCGGATAACCACCCACCGACACACACCCAGATAACCCACACACACCCAGATAACCACCACACCACCCACACACACCCGGATAACCACACACTCCCAGATATCCACCCACCCACACACACCAGATAACCACACACTCCCAGATAACCACCCACCCACACACACCCAGATAACCACCCACTCCCGGATAACCACCCACCCGCACACACCCAGATAACCACACACTCCCAGATAACCACCCACCCACACACACCCAGATAACCACACACTCCCAGATATCCACCCACCCACACACACCCAGATAACCACCCACACACACACACCCAGATAACCACACACTCCCGGATATCCACCCACCCACACACACCCAGATAACCACACACTCCCAGATAACCACCCACCCACACACACCCAGATAACCACACACTCCCAGATATCCACCCACCCACACACACCCAGATAACCACCCACACACACACACCCAGATAACCACACACTCCCGGATATCCACTCACCCACACACACCCAGATAACCACACACTCCCAGATAACCACCCACCCACACACACCCAGATAACCACACACTCCCAGATAACCACCAACCCAGACACACCCTGATAACCACACACTCCCAGATAACCACCCACCCACACACACCCTGATAACCACACACTCCCAGATAACCACCCACCCACACACACCCAGATAACCACACACTCCCAGATAACCACCCACCCACACACACCCTGATAACCACACACTCCCGGATATCCACCCACCCACACACACCCAGATAACCACACACTCCCGGATAACCACCCACCCACACACACCCGGATAACCACACACTCCCGGATATCCACCCACCCACACACACCCGGATAACCACACACACCCGGATATCCACCCACCCACACACACCCAGATAACCACACACTCCCGGATAACCACCCACCCACACACACCCAGATAACCACACACTCCCGGATAACCACCCACCCACACACACCCGGATAACCACACACTCCCGGATAACCCCCACCCACACACACCCAGATAACCACACACTCCCGGATAACCACTCACCCACACCCACCCACACACACCCAGATAACCACCCACACACACACACCCGGATAACCACCACACACACGCAGAGGGTGCCTGGAACGCTTTGCCAGCGGAGGTGGTAGAGGCGGGCACGATAGCATCATTTAAGATGTAGATAGATATATGAATGGGTGGGGAACAGAGGGAAGTAGACCTTGGAAAATAGGCGACAGGTTTAGATAAAGGATCTGGAGCGGCGCAGGCTGGGAGGGCCGAAGGGCCTGTTCCTGTGCTGTAATTGTCTTTGTTCTTTTGTTCGCACGGCTAACCACCACCCACAGACACACCCAGATAACCACCCACCCACCCACCCACACATCCACCCACAGACACACCCGGATAACCACCCACACACACCCGGATAACCACCCACCCACACACCCACCCACAGACACATCCAGATAACCACCCACACACACCCAGATAACCACCCACCCACAGACACACCCAGATAACCACCCACCCACACACCCACCCACAGACACATCCAGATAACCACCCACACACACCCACCCACAGACACATCCAGATAACCACCCACACACACCCACCCACAGCCACATCCAGATAACCACCCACCCACACCCACCCACAGACACATCCAGATAACCACCCACCCACAGACACACCCAGATAACCACCCACACACACCCGGATAACCACCCACCCACACACCCACCCACAGATACACCCAGATAACCACCCACAGACACCCAGATAACCACCCACCCACACACAGACACATCCAGATAACCATCCACACACACCCGGATAACCACCCACCCACAGACACATCCAGATAACCATCGACACACACCCCCACCCACCCACACACCCAGATAACCACCCACACACACCCCCACCCACCCACACACCCAGATAACCACCCACACACACGGCTAACCACCATACACACACCCACCCACAGACACACCCAGATAACCACACACACACACCCACCCACCCACCCAGATAACCACACACACACACACACACACACACACACACCCACCCAGACACCCACACACCCAGATAACCACCCGCACACACAATCCCGGATAACCACCCACACACCCAGATACCCACCCACAGACACATCCAGATCACCACCCACACACGCAAACCCGGATAACCAACCACACACAGATAACCACCACACACACACAGTTAACCCCACCCACACACCCAGAAGGATAACCACCCACACAGACACACACACACCAAGATAACCACCCACACGCACCCCTGCCTCCACCACACTTCCAGGCCGTCCATTCCAGACCATAAACCACTCTCTGGGTCAAATCACATTGGCTTGGCAAAGTAAGTTGCCACTTGGACACAGCCCTGCGCAAAGACCTTCCCCACCGTATTCCAGAGAGCTGGCGGGACATAACGAGGACACGTGCTCACACACACCACACACACAGATACCCACCCACACACATACCCCGTATCTTTACGGCTCAAAGGATTTCCTTATTATACTCTTCAAGGAAAAAACATCTGATTGCTGAAGGAACCAATCCATGTCCTGGGCAGACTGCTGCCTTTGTGGTCTGGGTAAAGGAGGTTCCACATCCAGCAGCGGTCAGCGATCATGCTTCTAAACACAGGGATAGAACATAGCCCAGGCTCAGCATCCCACTGTGCAATATTGATTTAAAAGACCGTACCAGCAGATAGTGCGGAATACCAGGAGAGCAGCATGAGGCAGAAACAGGGCAGCCAGCCCATCCAGCCCGCTCAGCTATTCACAAACTAAGATCATGGCTGATTTGATCCACTTTGCTGCCGGTTCCTCCGAACTCTCAACTCCCCTATCGCGCACGGCCTTGAATAAATTCAGTGACTCAGTCTAAACAGCTCCCCGGGGAAGAGAATTCCAGAGGTTAACCACCAAGAGAGAAGAAACTCTCCCTCGTCCCAGTCTGAAACGAGAGAATCCTTATTCTGACCCCCCCACCCCCGGAGTCCTAGATTTTCCCATGAGGTAATTCACCCTCTCAGCTTCGACCCTGTCATCACCCCTCCCAATCTAACACGTTTCAATAAAATCTCCACACACGCACAAGCTTTGCCCACGAGACACCATGCCCCTTAAATGTCACTATCGTCCCTGCTTCCACCACCTCCTCCGGCAGCGAGTTCCAGGCACCCACTACCCTCTGTGTAAAAAACTTGCCTCGTATATCTCCTCTAAACCTTGCCCCTCGCACCTGAAACCTATGCCCCCTAGTGATTGAACTCTCTACCCTGGGGAAAAGTCTCTGACTATCCACTCTGTCTATGCCCATCATAATTTTGTAGACCTCTATCAGGTCGCCCCTCAGCCTCCATCGTTCCAGTGAGAATAAACCGAGTTTATTCAACCTCTCCTCAGAGCTAATGCCCTCCATACCAGGCAACATCCTGGTAAATCGCTTCTGCACCCTCTCTAAAGCCTCCACATCCTCCTGGTAGTGTGGCGACCAGAATTGAACACTATACTCCAAGTGTGGCTGAACTAAGGTTCTATGCAGCTGCAACATGACGTGCCAATTTTTGTACTCAATGCCCCGGCCAATGAAGGCAAGCATGCCGTGTGCCTTCTTGACTACCTTCTCCACCTGTGTTGCCCCTTTCAGTGACCTGTGGACCTGTACACCTAGATCTCTCTGACTGTCAATACGCTTGAGGGTTCTACCATTCATGGTATAATGCACAATCTATAATGTCGATCTGCACGTCCCTCGAAAACACCCAGCAAATCCTGGACCTGGGCCCTGTCGACTGCACGTCCCTCGAAAACACCCCCCAAATTCTGGCCCCCCACGGGCCCTGTTGATCCGCACCTCCGGGGCTGTCACGGCCAGCGGGAAAAAAAAACATCTTTGTGGATTTTGCCCCCCCCCCCCCCCCCCCCGTCGAGGCACACAGCTCCTCCAGGGTGGGAGGCCACTGAAAAGCAACAGCACCACTAGAGGCAGGACCCTGCCGAAAACCCTCTCCAGCCACCATGGACACGCCAGGATTCAAACAACCCGGCTCAGCTCTGTGACTCAGAAATATCAGCCAACGGATCTCAGGGCATGGTACAAACCATGAAAAGACCAAAACAAAATGTGCATGATGTGACCCCCCCACCACCCCTCCCAGCAGGGAGATTGAGGGGAGATCTATAAGAGTTGGAGAAGATGCAGGGCAGAGATAGGGTGGATAGGAAGGTGCCTTGTCCATTGGTAGATGACTCAATAACCTATGACCGTAGATTGAAGGGTTTAGGGTCGGAGGCCAAGAGCGCAGTTGAGAGAAACGTTTTCACCCAGAGGGTGGTGGGAGTCTGGAACGTTGGTAACATTTCACAAGTATTTAGATATTCACTGGTGCTGCCACAACCTCCAGGGCTATGGGCCAAGCGTTACAAAATGGGATGAGTGTAGTCAGATCTTCACTGGCAGGCGTGGACATGATGGATCGAATAGCTTCCTTCTGTGCTGTAAACATCTGAATTTATTATTCACAGAATAATCTATACAGAAGTCACTTCATAGATATGTAGAAATAGAAGCAGCAGGAAGCCAGTCGGCCCTTCGAGCTTGCTTCCCCCATTCATTATGATCATGGCTGATCTAAGTTTAATGCCCTGATCCCACCTCCCCCCAACCTCCATGTCCCTTTAGCCCCAAGAGCTGTATCTAATTCCTTCTTGAAATTACACAACGTGTTGGCCTCAACTACTTACTGTGCTAGTGAATTGCAGATTCACTGCTCTCTGGGTGAAGAAAGTTCTCCTCAGCGGAATCCTAAAAGTGTGCAGTTTTGGTCTCCTTCTCTGAGGAAGGATGTGCTTGCTCTCGAAGGAGTGCAGCGAAGGTTAACTAGACTGATTCCTGGGATGGCGGGACTGTCATATGAGGAGAGGTTGAGTCGGTTAGGATTGTATTCGCTTCACTCAGAAGGATGGGGGGGTGGGGGGAATCTCATAGAAACCTATAAAATTCAAACAGGACTGGACAGGGTAGATGCAGGAAGGATGTTCCCGATGGTGGGGGTGAACTAGGGGTCACAGTCTGAGGATACGGGGTAGACCATTTAGGACAGAGATGATACAGCGAATACAATCCGAACCGATTCAATCCTCATCTGACAGTCCTGCTATCAGTAAAGATAGGCAACAAACACCTCCTCCACGACCATCCTCAACACCGGTGCCCCACAAGGCTGTGTCCTCAGCCCTCGGCTATACTCCTTATACACCTATGACTGTGTGGCCAAATTCCGCTCCAACTCTATTTTCAAATTTGCTGATGACACCACCGTAGTGGGTCGGATTTCAAACAATGACGAGACAGAGTATAGGAATGAGATAGAGAATCTGGTGAACTGGTGCGACGACAATAATCTCTCCCTCAATGTCAACAAAACGAAGGAGCTTGTCATCGACTTCAGGAAGTGAAGAGGAGAACATGCCCCTGTCTACATCAATGGGAACGAAGTAGAAAGGGTCGAGAGCTTCACGTTTTTAGGTGTTCAGATCACCAACAACCTGACCTGGTCCCCCCATGCTGACACTATAGTTAAGAAAGCCCACCAACGACTCTACTTTATCAGACTAAGGAAATTTGGCATGTCACCTACACCCTCACCAACTTCTACAGATGCACCATAGAAAGCATTCTTTCTGGTTGTATCACAGCTCGGTATGGATCCTGCTCTGCCCAAGACCGCAGGAAACTACAAAAGGTTGTGAATGTAGCCCAGTCCATCATGCAAACCAGCCTCCCATCCATTGACTCTCTATAATTCCCGCTGCCTTCGAAAGGCAGCCAGCATAATTAAGGACTCCACACACCCTGGACATACTCTCTTCCACCTCTTCCGTCAGGAAAAAGACACCAAAGTTTGAGGTCACGTATCAACCGACTCAAGAACAGTTTCTTCCCTACTGCCATCAGACTTTTGAATGGACCTACCTCGTATTAAGTTGATCTTTTCTCTACACCTTGCTATAACATTATATTCTGCAGTCTCTCCTTCCTTCCCTATGCATTGTTTGTACAGCATGCAAGAGACAATACTTTTCACTGTGTACTAATACATATGATTATAATAATTCAAATCAAATCAAATCATAATGAGGGGAAATTTGTTCACCTAGACAGTGGTTGGCCTGTGGAATTCATTACCACAAGAAGTAGATGTGACTAAAATATTGTATGTTTTCAATAAGCAGTTAGATATCGCACTTATGGCAAAGGGGATCAAACAAAAAATATGGGGAAAAGGGAAGAGGCTATTGAGTTGGGTGATCAGCCACGATCATAATGAATGGTGGAGCAGGCTCGAAGGGCTGGATGACCGCCTCCTGCTCTTATTTTCTATGTTTCTATACTCAAATGCTCTCGCTGTGAAGGCCAACATACCATGTGCCTTCATTACTGCCTGCTGTAGCTGCACGCTTACTTTCAGCGACTATGCACGAGGACACCAAGGTCTCGCTGAGTATCCGCCTCTCTCAATTCAAATAATAATCTGCCTTCCTATTTTTGCTACTGAAGCGGCTAACCTCACATTTATCCACATTATACTGCATCTGCCGTGCATGTGCCCACTCACTCAGCCTGTCCAAATCCCACTGAAGCATCTCCGCATCCTCCTCACAGCTCACCCTCCCACCCAACTTTCTGGAAATCTGGAGGTAATACATGTAGTTCCCTCGTCCAAATCATTCATATATAATGTGAACAGTTGGGGTCCCTGTGGTACCCCACAGATCCCTGTGGTACCCCACAGGTCACTGCCTGCCAATCGGAAAAAGACCCATTCATTCCAACTTTTTGCTTCCTCTCTGTGAACCAGCTTTCTATCCATCTGAAGACACTACCCATAATCCCATGTGCTTTAACTTTACATATTAATCTGCTCTGTGAGACCTTGTCGAAATCCTTGTGAAAGTCTAAATAAACCACATCCACTGGTTCTCCCTAGTCAACTCTACTAGTTACATCTTGAAAGAATTCTAGTAGATTTGTCATACATGATTTTCCTTTCGTAAATCTATGCTGACTTTGTCTGATTAAACCACTGCTTTCCAAATGCTGTGCTATGAAATCCTTGATAATGGACTCTAGCAACTTCTCCACTACCAATGTTAGGCTCACTGGTCTATAGTTCCCGGTTTTCTCTCTGCCTCCCTTTTTGAATAGCGGGGTTACACTCATTACCCTCCAATCTGTAGGAACCATTCCAGAGTCCAAAGATTTTTGGAAAATGACCAATAGATGTACTATTTCTAGGGCCACTTCCTTAAATACTCTGGGATGAAGATTATCCGGTACTGGAGATTTGTCCATCTTCAATCCCATTAATTTCCCCAAAACCATTTCCCGTTACCTAATTTCCTTCAGCTCCCCCTAAAAGTTATGGTTCACAGACCTTCTGGTACAGTATTCATGTCTTCCTTTGTGAAGACAGAAGCAACGTCCGAATTTAGTTCCTCAGCCATTTCTTTGTTCCCGGTTATGAATTCCCCTGTTTCTGACTGCAAAGGGGCTAAATTAGTTGTTATTAATCTTATTCCCTTTACATATCTATAGAAACTTTTACAGTCAGTTTTTATGTTCCCCGCTAGTTTTCTTTCAGATTGCACTTTCCCATTCTTAATCAATCCCTTGCTCTGTCTTTGCTGAATCTTAAACTGTTCCCAATCCTCAGATCCATTGCTTTTTCTTGCCAATTTGTATGCCTCTGCTTTGAATCTAATACTATCTCTAACTTCCCCTGTAAGCCATGGTTTGGCCACAGTTCCCTTTCTAGACTTCAGTAGAAGTCAGCCTGTAACTCACTTTGGCCACCCCACTGTTCTATAAATAAACCACCAAACTCCTGGCCGGAAGCCAGTTTGTGTTTTTTTCCAAACAGGATACGGGAAACATTTATTTAATTTGAAGCATGAAAGTGTAAGTATAGAAGCTTTCGGTGAAGGCAACAACTTATATTTATACAGCATCCCTTAAAATAGTAAAAGAGTAAACAGCACAGGAGCATTGTCAGAATGGTATGTAGGTCACACTTGCAGAGATACAGAGAAACCCTCGCTGCAATGGTACAGGGACCATATCCTTAGGTTAAATTTGTGTGAATTGGGTTTAATTGTGTGTAAGTGGTTGGCCTAAACTGGACACTCACTTGAACGCTGATGAATGGACAAAATTGACCATCTCTGGTTGCTTGGTAACAGAGACTTCAGCTTTGCTTTGCTTAAAAAAAAAGACATCCTGTCAAAGCTTTTTATCTTGCACTCATCAGCAAAAGGGTGCTGACCGGTTGGTAATTTGCCTCTGATTGGTCGAGACGTTGCCATGGCGAATGCACCGAGAAGCTGATGTTCCCCATGCTTTTGTTTATTCAAAAATGGTATCATGTGGGGACATGTTCACATGCAGGAAGCATGCAGTAGGAACAGTCTGCTGCATTCACCGCTCCCAATAACGTCTCCATGACATTGGGGAGAGTAAATGCAGACTCAGTGATCACTTTGTGGAACACCATTGAACCACAGAATCCCTGTAGCGCAGGAGGAGGCCAATCTACCAATCAAGTCTGTACCAACCCTCAGAAAGAGTGCCCTACCCAGGCCCCCACCCTATCCCCACATCCTAGTAACCCTTCCTAACCTACACACCTTTGGCTAAGGGACAATTTTAGCGTGGCCAATCATCATAATAATAATCGCTTATTGTCACAAGTAGGCTTCAATGAAGTTACTGTGAAAAGCTCCTAGTCGCCACATTCCGGCGCCTGTTCAGGGAGGCCGGTACGGGAATTGAACCCGCGCTGCTGCCCTTGTTTTGCATTACAAGCCAGCTATTTAGCCCCTGTGCTAAACCAATCCACCTAACCTGCACAGCTTTGGGGATGTGGGAGGAAACCGGAGCACCCGGAGGAAACAAACGCAGGCCCGGGGCGAATGTGCAGACTCCGCACAGACAGTGACCCAATCCGGGAATTGAACCCAGGTCCCTGACACTGTGAGGCAGCAGTGCTACCATCGTTCAGTCCGTAAGCATGCTCCTGACCTTCCTGTCGATCACCATTTCAACTCAATGAATCGACTTCAGGAAGCAAAGTACTGTGCACACCCCTGTCAGCATCAACGGGGCCGAGGTGGAGATGGTTAGCACATCACCAAAAATCTGTCCTGGTCCACTCATGTCGACGCTACCACCAAGAAAGCACAACAGCGCCTATACTTCCTCAGGAAACTAAGGAAATTCGACATGTCCACATTAATCCTTACCAACTTTTACAGATGCACCATAGAAAGCATCCTATCGGGCTGCATCACAGCCTGGGTATGGCAACTGCTCGGTCCATGACTGCAAGGAACTTCAGAGAGTCGTGAATACCGCTCAGTCCATCACACGAACCTGCCTCCCATCCATGGACTCCATCTACACCTCCCGTTGCCAGGGGAAAGCGGGCAGCATAATCAAAGACACCTCCCACCCGGCTTACTCACTCTTCCAACTTCTTCCATCGGGCATGAGATACAGAAGTCTGAGAACACGCACGAACAGACTCAAAAACAGCCTCTTCCCCACTGTCACCAGACTCCTAAATGACCCTCTTATTGACTGACCTCATTAACACTACACCCTGTATGCTTCACCCAATGCCAATGCTTATGTAGTTACATTGTGTACCTTGTGTTGCCCTATTATGTATTCTCATATATTTTCTTGAATTTTGTTTAATTCCCTTTTCTTCCATGTACTGAATGATCTGTTGAGCTGCTTGCAGAAAAATACTTTTCACTGTACCTCGGTACATGTGACAATAAACAAATCCAATCCAATCACCGCCCTGCTCTCACGTCCAAGTGTCTGTCCTTGGCCTGCTGCAATGTGAAGCCAAGCACAAACTGGAGGGGCAGCATCTCATCTTCCAATTGGCATGGAGGACTCAACATTGAGTTCAACAACTTTGGACCGTGAATTCTCCCCTCCATCTTAAACCCTGCTTTTTGATCCAAACATTCTTTCGGATAACTCGGCCACCTGTCACTTGTTCTTCAGTTTTGCTTTCAGTGAGGTCTGACCTTTGTTCTCTTATTAACAGACTCTGCGATCTTACCTTCATGGCACGACCATCGTCCTCCTCACTGCCATTAACACCTCCTCCGCCTTGTGCCCCACACATCTTTGTTGCAATCTCTCACGTCTCCCACCTATCCCTGACCTTTAACCCTGCCCCAGCTGCTCCACCTCCTCTCATACACAGAGCTGCCAACCTATCCCAACTCAAATCAGTATCCCAGGTACCAAAAATCAGAATTTTGGCAGCAGAATTTCTTCATTTTGAAGAAAAAATGCCCACCAATCTTGAAGAACAAATGTAAAACACGAATGGAAAATGCAAATCTAACGCTGTCACATAGATGTACATCGTGAGTGGGTGTTTTCAAATTACCCATCTGTGTTTTCAAATTATTACAGATTCCCAGAGAGTACAGTAGAACCAAAGGCAACTACCAAAATTTTTTAAATTGCATTGCATCGCTCCGCACAATTTCTGATGCTGTACAGGACTTCGATGATGTACACGTGTACGCATGATCGCGCAAAGTATCACATGACACGCTGTATTGTCTGCGGGGCGGAGATGAGAGGGGGCGGGGCCTCTGCGCAGGGGGCCCCGTCTCCTTGCAGCCGTCACCAAGGAAACCAATCAAAGCGTTTCAGGAGGAATGCGTTCGCTGCGGCTTGCCAATCAGCTCTGTAGCTGTATACAACATCAAATCCATCACATTCCTACCTCTCCCGAGCTCTCAAGAGCCATGCGCACTCGAAACATTAAATCCTGCTCCCTTCCTCACAGATGCTGCCAGGCCTGCTGAGTTTTTCCAGCAATTGTCTGCTTTTGTTTCAACATGATGTGGAGATGCCGGCGTTGGACTGGGGTGGGCATAGTAAGATGTCTTACAACACCAGGTTTGTTTGGGGTCACTAGCTTTCCGAGCGCAGCTCCTTCACCAGGTGAGTGAAGAGGTGGGTTCCACAAACACATATATAGACAAAGCCAATCATGCAAGTTGATACTTGGAAGGCGAGTCTTTACAGGTAATGAAGTCCTCACAGGTCCAATCTTGACCCCATATCATCCCATCCCTCCTGCATTTCAGAGAGAGTTTGACAGAGATGTGCAGGTTAGGTGGATTGGCCATGCTACAAATGACCCCTTAGTGTCCGAAGATGTTCAGGCTAGGTAGGATTATGGGGATAGGATGGGGGGGAGGGGGGGCTGGGTAGGGTGCTCTTTCAGAGGGTCAGCGCAGACTTGGCGGGCCGAATGGCCTCATTCTGCAGTGCAGGGACTTTGTGGTAGGGGCTAAGAGGCTGTTTCCCGTTGCTGGATGAGCTAGTAGGGGTCATAGACTCAGGATAAGGGGTTAGAGATTTAGGAGATTTTTTCCACAATGAAGGGTTGTGAATCTTTGCGACTCTCTACCCACGAGAGTTGTGGACGCTTATTGTTGGCTCTTTCGGTCTCGGGGAATGGGATGACACGAGGATGGAAAGTTCAGCATGATCTTATTGAATGGGGAGGCAGGCTCGAGAGGCAGTAGGCTCTGCTCCTGCCCCCAATACTACCCTAGGTACTTAAACCGCAGTAGGCTACCTGTCTGGTGAAACATAGAGTGCCATCTGTCCAGATGCCAATGGATGGCGTGCACATCAACTGTCACTGCACAAGTTCAATATTATCTCCTTCCTTTGCATTTAATGCCTTTAGGCACAATAACAAGTTTGAAAGCCACGCCACCAATAATGGCAGGAGTATGTGTATAACCCAGTCCCTCTGCCTCACTCGGCCAGTTAAAGCCTCATCATTCGTATTCCTGACCCTAGCTGTTTAAAATACATTTGTATATTTGCACCGAATTTGATCGGCACCCGGTCTATGTGTCTCTTGGTGTTCTTCAGCAAATTTTGCCACAGACACAAACTGTTGTTCCCTCAGTCTGAATCATCAGCTCACTAAAGGAAACCACACCACTAGCCCCTGTGGAACAGCACTGACGTTTCTTCAGTCCGAGAAACCCTGCTTTTATTCCCGGCCTTTCTGTCCTCAGCCTGCCCTCCACCCACCTCAACTCAGCCCCTTCGTTCCATGTGCCATTACCTTTGCCATAAACCTCTGCGTCGGATCACCAAATTATTTTTGAAAGTCCATATAAACCATGTACGCCTGATTAACCGGAGGAAAGGAGTGGGGCCATGAAGGAAGCAATGGGAATAAAGAGTAAGTAAAGTACTTTGCCTCTATTTTTCAGAGGCATAAACCCATAGAATTTACAGTGCAGCACGGTAGCATTGTGGATAGCACAATTGCTTCACAGCTCCAGGGTCCCAAGTTCGATTCCGGCTTGGGTCATTGTCTGTGCGGAGTCTGCACATCCTCCCCCTGTGTGCGTGGGTTTCCTCCGGGTGCTCCGGTTTCCTCCCGCAGTCCAAAGATGTGCAGGTTAGGTGGATTGGCCATGATAAATTGCCCTTAGTGTCCAAAATTGCCCTTAGTGTTGGGTGGGGTTACTGGGTTATGGGGATAGGGTGGAGGTGTGGGCTTGGGTAGGCTGCTCTTTCCAAGAGCCGGGGCAGAGTCGATGGGCCAAATGGCCTCCTTCTGCACTGTAAATTCTATGGTAATTCTATGGTCTGCACAAGCCCTTGGAAAGAGCACCCTACTTAATCCCACCCAACCCCTTTGGACATTAAGGGCAATTTAGCATGGCCAATCCACCTAATCTGCACGTCTTTGGACTGTGGGAGGAAACCGGAGCACCCGGAGGAAACCCACGCAGACACGGGAAGAACGTGCAGACTCTGTACAGACAGTGACTGACCCAGTGGGGAATCGAAGCTGAAAAGTCTTCATAGTCTTCACAGATGGTGCAAGAGGCTGGTGATATCTCATAACTGTTGCTAACAGTAAGTACTGAACTCTGGTTTTCCCCGGTATGACTCAACCACAACTATTCGCAAAACTAACTGTAAGATCACAACATTGCTCCCAAAAATAGTAGGCGGTGGTGCTGGAATTGCATCAAAGCCAAGAATGGTCTGGCTCGACATATAAAACTCCTCCGCAGACAGCATTCACAGGAACCCGCCGAGGCATCATCATTGGGTCATTGGTGGAAATCCGTTAACGATAATTCGCAAAGGCAGCCCAGCGCACGACGGAAGCGATTCTCGCCGATCAGCTGGAGTCGTTGACTGTAACCCCAGTTCCGCATCCTCTCCGCAAATAATAATCTTTATTAGTGTCATTGGCTGACATTAACGCTGCAATGAAGTTACTGTGAAAATCCCCCAGTCGCCACATTCCGGTGCCTGTTCGGGTACACAGAGGGAGAATTCAGAATGTCCAATTCACCTAACAGCACGACTTTCAGGACTTGTGGAAAGAAACCGGAGCACCCGGAGGAAACCCACACAGACACGGGGAGAACATGCAGACTCTACACAGGCAGGTACCCAGCAGGGAATCGAACCCGGGAACCAATCAAAGGACAAACCCGCAGCGTTGGACACTTTGACTGGCCACACGGTTCTGATTAGGGACATTGTGATGCGACAATGTCAACAGGTTAGAGATTTTGTAGTCGTGTCATGTGAGAGTACCTTTAAGTAATGGGTGTTTATCAGTGATGTCAGAGAGTGGGTGGAGCTGGGCTGTCTGTCAGCTTTTTACTTTCGTTTCAGGCTGTTTGCTGCAGGGTGTGTTTTAGTTTCGTTTTCAGAGCTGGATAGCTGCAGTCACAGCCAGAAGGGGTATTAGATCTCTCTGTAATCCAAAAACTGTAAATCGATCCTTTGGTGATTTAAAACTAATAACTGCTCTCAGTAGTGACTTTAACCTGATGTGCTTCTGATTCAAGTTTTTTAAAGTCTTATGGATGTTAAAAGGACAGCTTAAGGATTACTTAGTGTTGTATTTTTTGGGGGTTGCATTTGAATTGATGGTTGCTAAGATGTTCACTGTATGTTTTAAAAAGGTTAACTTGAGGTCATAGAATAAACATTGTTTTGCTTTAAAGATACTTTTCTATTTCTGCTGTACCGTACCTGTAGAGTGGGCCGTGTGCTCCCCATACCACAATCTAGTAAAGGTTGTGGGTCAGGTGAACTCCATGATACACTTTGGGGTTCTCTAAACCCTGGCCCATGACAGTTATCGTGACAGACATCGTGAGACAATGGCCAGGCAGGAATGGTCCCTTCCAGTCGGGGAACACTTCAGCAGTCAAGGGCATTCAGCCTCTGATCTCCGGGTAAGCGTTCTCCAAGGCGGTCTTCAGGACACGCGACAACGCAGAATTACCGAGCAAAAACTTACAGCCAAGTTCCGCACACATGAGTGCGGCCTCAACCGGGACCTGGGATTCATGTCGCATTACATTCACCCCCCACCATCTGGCGTGGACTTGCAAAATCCTACCAACTGTCCTGCCTTGAGACAATTCACACCTCTTTAACCTGGGATTACCCCTATCTCTGTAAAGACTTAATTACCCGCAAATGCTCGCATTCCAAGCATTGTCTGGCATCTCTGACTTTGTCCATATAAATGTTTCTGGAACATACCTCTCCATTCCGGAGCAGTGCTCCGAAAGCTCGTGTTTGAAACAAACCTGTTGGACTTTAACCTGGTGCTGTAAGACTTCTTACTGTGCTCACCCCAGTCCAATGCCGGCATCTCCACATCAGTAGTGACAGTGACAGGGGTGGATGCAGACTTGGTGACCTGGCCTGTTTCCAAAGTCCTGGGATTCCCATATTTATACAATGATCTATCACATTCAGCTACACACAGCTTTATTGTTCTGAGTGGTGCCCGAGAGCTGTGGGAGGATGGTGATTTCCAAGCCTGCCAATGGGAATGCCTGCGACCGAAACAGAAACTCCACTCCCAGGCAATAAATTGCGCACAGGAAAATAACACTGCTGTTGACGAGAGACCTGGTTCTCGAATGGAATCTTTATTCCCAGCAGCTGCCTGCCTACCTGCCCCTCCTGTCTCCAGGAGTAAATCTCACACAGCCCTCAAACAATCCCAAACCATTTCAGTCCGGCTCCGTATTAACTAAAAGAATTACATAAGCTTGTAGGGAAAGTACATGTGACGCACACTGTGCCCGAGATCGTCATTCAACATGTCATGTCAGAGTCATCCTTAGCTCCCTTCTCTCTCCACAAATGCGGTCAGACCTGCTCAGACTGCCCAGTATTTTCTGTTATTGTCTCGAGAATACTTGTGGAAAACCCTTCACTTGATCCCCACAGTGCAGGCCATTCGGCCCGTCGGGTTTACACCGACCCTCCAAAAGAGCAGTTTACACAGGCCCATTCCCCTGCCCTGTTCACGTAACCCCACCACCGGCACATTGTTGGACCTTTACAAAGTAATCTCCCGAGCTGCTGTTTATGGGGTATCTGAAATATGGAGGATGGGAACAGGAGACAGCTATTCAACCCGTAAAGCCTCTCCCACAACTAGAACAGGCCGTACCGCAACTCCATTTACACGCTATTGAAACTACAAACCCCCCCCCCCCCCCCCCCCCCATACACGTACCAAACAAAACTCTGATCAAATTTGGCCTTGACAGTCTCCAATGAGCCGAGCGTGGGCGGGATTTTCGAATTTGAGTGAGAAGAGATTCTCCGTTCGCTCGCCTTTGACCTCACTGAACCCGTTTATCATGGTAAACACCTGAATTAGCTCACTCCTCAGCACTGCAACCCCAAGGGAACGGGAGCCACGTTTATGCAAACTCTCAGTGGCACAGAAGCCCTATAGTGTCAGTATTATTCTGCAGAATCTGTACTGCATTTCCTTCAAGGGCACACCCCTCTCTCCTGACGTTGGGCATTAGTTATACTGCAGGTGGAATCTGAACAAGGCTCTGTGCAGCTTACATATGACCCCCTTCCCTTTGCATTCATATCCGCCCCACCCCCCCACCCTCAAGATAAATGCCAACTTTTCATTCGGCTTTTTGGTTAAGTGTGTGCACACAGACATCCAAATCCCTTTGCTCCTCCATAATTCCAGCTATTTACCATGAAGAAAGTAAGCCGATTTGTTCTTCTTACTCAGTCTCGCCTGCATGTGACTCCAAAACCATGCCAATGTGATGGAAGGCCAAAGCCTTCCTCCTATTAAACTGAGGGACGATGAGAGATGGGCACAAATCCTGACCCTGCCAGTATTGCCCACAACGCTGAGAGTATAAAATCCTGGGGGACAAAATTTGGTGAAACCTGACAATGAACCTTTTATCCTCTTGCTGTGCCTGACATTGCAAGCACCTACCAATCAACAGCACAAGATTATTTCCAATTACTTCAATTGTGGTAATAATTTCTTGTGCAAGAACAGTCCGCTACACACTGCCCTTCACAACCTTCTCAAAACATTCAACTGGTTTGTTGAGACATGACCGACCTCGTCAAATACACGCCAAGTTTGACCAGTTGGTACTTGTCCAATTATGTCCACATTTGCTCAGTCGCTCTGACTATGATAGAAAATTTACTATTAACCTGCTTTACACAAAAACACTCCTGACAGGCAACACTAAGTGATTCATGCAAATACTCAGAGCCATTGAATAGAACCATAGAATTCCTACAGGGCAGGAGGCCATTCGGCCCATCGAGTCAGCACTGACCCTCTGATAGAGCACCCTGCGAAGGCCCACTCCCCCGCCCTATCCCCATAATCCCACCTACCCTGCATATCTTTGTACACTATGAGGCAATTTAGCACGACCAATCCACCTAACCTGCACGTCTTTGAACTGTGGGAGGAAACCGGAGCACCCAGAGGAAACCCACGCGGACACGGGGAGAACGTACAGACTCCACACAGACAGTGACCCAAACTGGGAATCGAACCCAGGTCCCTGGCGCTGCAAGGCAGCCGTGCTAACCACTGTGCCTCCCAATTATACTTATTAAAGGTCTTGCACATTGCACACACCAAGCAAGGAGTCTAACCCTCTAGATTTGGGGAAAAATTGAATTCTTCAGGCGAAACCTTTCAAAGGCAGCTTCAAATTGCATTAGCAATTTAGCAAATAAATGTAATCACAGGTGAAAAGTATCTTTTCTCCATTGTTTAACACGTATTTTGGACATTTAAAAAAGTTATTCTGCATGTTTTGATGGCTTCAGCAGCGTATCGTGGGGGGGGGGGGGGGCTTTTACTGTAATAAATATTCACAAAGATTTTATTAGAAACTTTGACGTAGATAGCAAAGAAATAAAAGACTCAGAGCTGTGGACTGGAGATAAACAAACGGGGACACAAATACAGTTATGCTTTTATGGAATATTGATCAGGAATACAATTTAATCCTCGAAGCACTGCACAAATCTCATAATACCGGGTCATAAAAACTAAACTCGATTTTTCAATGACCGTAAATTCCCAGACTGGTGGGAATCAATAACGCTGAACCTCTCTGCCAGGAATCTGTTAGTAATCAGCGTTTACCTGTCACCCGGGAATGGGAGATGGCTGACTGTCTCTAACATGCCATGGTGACTTCTGGTGAACTGCCTTTACTTTTTCATTTGCTTCTGCTCGTCACAAAGCCATTTTAGTTCCTTCCTGGGCCCTCTGAGTCTTTTATAGCAGGAGTACAGAAAGCAGGTGCAGGATGGGATCACCAAAACCCTCTCTTGCTGAGGAAAGTGGCAACAGAAACAAGGTAAAGGCAGTTGCGAGCGAGCAGTGGTAGCCGCTCTGCCAGCTCAGACTCGCGGAGGGTCTGAGAGCAGCAAATGGCCAGTGTGTGCTAGCTTTTCCAGTCTCGCCCACAACCACACCACAATAAGGATGGAAATCCGTAACGATCCAAAAGCAATAATGTTTCAATAAAGTGGAAATTTATCTCGATGAATGAAGTGAGACCCAGGGAACGTGGAGAATGCACATCCTGTCGTCCCGCGTCCCCAAAACATACAAGGAGCACCGTGTGTTCCTATCCCTTTGAAACGTGAGGAATCCTTGCTGGGTCACACCACAATGGACACATTCAAGTAGAAATCTCCCAAACTCCTCCAAAAGTCCAAATAAAGACACTACAGGGGTATTGCCCGACTCACTCACAGCAACAAACTGAGCCAGGCGACCAGCCAGCAACTCGCTCTTTACATGGCCGAGAATCACAAAGCAACCGATCAGGCCTCGTGATCTCACTCACTGACTACATTTTAGCCAAGATGCACTGGGCATTCCCCTGAACACAAACCAGGTTAAAGAGCCGCAAGAAGCACTTCTTCATTTTTGACAGACAGCTGTCAACCAAACTTAACGCTTCGAAAAACGTCACAGAGGATGAAAGTGACACGTTTAGCAAATTTGTGAACCCAGAGTCTGGTGACTGGCGTCTTCCCTCGAGTCTCCCACATTGCACAGTATCAGCTGGAGGTATTGCTCGGGTAATGTCACAATCGTGACTGGATTCGGACTTTGTCATTGTGTCCCTTCACAGGCCTGGCTGAAGTAGTCATGCCCAGAGAGGTCAGCAGTTCACGTTATTCCCCTTGCACCCATCTCACCCCAAGCTTACGGAAGTTGACTGACATACATGTACCCGAGCAAGTACTAACAAACACAGTGCCCTGGCAAGTAAAGTGGGAGGCAAGCAAGCAGATAGCACGTGACACTGAAGCAGAAAAAGCATCTGGCAGAGTTTGCCATCAATGAGGTGGAGTTGGTAGGCAATCCCGACGGCTGGGAATGGCAACAAGAAGCAAGGGAATGTGTGGAACACAGTTGCCCAACAGATTGTCGGCATTGCGCAGAAAAGGATGCAACTGTTCCATTTACACAGGCAGCCAAACAGGATCACTGCTTAATATCGTTGAAAAATGTCCTTGGGGACAATGTGTCATGTTAAAAACTTTGGAAAAAATACACGGAGGTGTAGCTGCTCATGAGAATTTCAATAAGTTATAGAAGTATTAACACTGACAAGAACACAAAGCAGGGCCTGTGAATGCAAATGTCGACCAAGAATGTACCAGCATGTCCCCAATCACATCCCCATCCAGGTATATACCAGCATGTATCCCAATCAAACCCACACACCAGGTATATACCAGCATATCCCCAATCAAACCCACACACCAGGTATATACCAGCATGTACCCAATCAAATCCACACACCAGGTATATACCAGCATATCCCCAATCAAACCCACACACCAGGTATATACCAGCATATCCCCAATCAAACCCACACACCAGGTATATACCAGCATATCCCCAATCAAACCCACACACCAGGTATATACCAGCATGTACCCAATCAAACCCACACACCAGGTATATACCAGCATGTCCCCAATCAAATCCACACACCAGGTATATACCAGCATGTACCCAATCAAACCCACACACCAGGTATATACCAGCATGTCCCCAATCAAATCCCCACACCAGGTATATACCAGCATGTACCCAATCAAACCCACACGCCAGGTATATACCAGCATGTACCCAATCAAATCCCCACACCAGGTATATACCAGCATATCCCCAATCAAACCCACACGCCAGGTATATACCAGCATGTACCCAATCAAATCCACACACCAGGTATATACCAACATGTACCCAATCAAATCCCCACACCAGGTATATACCAGCATGTACCCAATCAAACCCACACACCAGGTATATACCAGCATGTACCCAATCAAATCCACACACCAGGTATATACCAGCATGTACCCAATCACATCCCCATCCAGGTATATACCAGCATGTACCCAATCAAACCCACGCACCAGGTATATACCAGCATGTACCCAATCAAATCCAAATCCAGGTATATACCAGCATGTACCCAATCAAATCCACACACCAGGTATATACCAGCATGTACCCAATCAAACCCACACACCAGGTATATACGAGCATGTACCCAATCAAATCCCCACCCAGGTATATACCAGCATGTACCCAATCAAATCCCCACACCAGGTATATACCAGCATGTCCCCAAACAAATCCCCATCCAGGTATATACCAGCATGTACCCAATCAAATCCCCATCCAGGTATATACCAGCATGTACCCAATCAAATCCACACACCAGGTATATACCAGCATGTACCCAATCAAATCCCCACACCAGGTATATACCAGCATGTACCCAATCAAATCCCCACACCAGGTATATACCAGCATTTACCCAATCAAACCCACACACCAGGTATATACCAGCATGTACCCAATCAAATCCCCACACCAGGTATATACCAGCATGTACCCAATCACATCCCCATCCAGGAATATACCAGCATGTACCCAATCAAACCCACACACCAGGAATATACCAGCATGCACCCAATCAAATCCCACGCATCCAGGTATATACCAGCATGTACCCAATCAAATCCCCATCCAGGTACATACCAGCATGTACCCAATCAAATCCCACACACCAGGTATATACCAGCATGTACCCAATCAAACCCACACACCAGGTATATACCAGCATGTACCCAATCAAACCCACACACCAGGTATATACCAGCATGTACCCAATCAAATCCCCACCCAGGTATATACCAGCATGTACCCAATCAAATCCCCACACCAGGTATATACCAGCATGTACCCAATCAAATCCCCACACCAGGTATATACCAGCATGTACCCAATCAAATCCCCACACCAGGTATATACCAGCATGTACCCAATCAAATCCCCACACCAGGTATATACCAGCATGTACCCAATCAAATCCTCACACCAGGTATATACCAGCATGTACCCAATCAAATCCCCATCCAGGTATATACCAGAATGTCCCCAATCAAATCCACACACCAGGTATATACCAGCATGTACCCAATCAAATCCCCATCCAGGTATATACCAGCATGTACCCAATCAAATCCCCATCCAGGTATATACCAGCATGTACCCAATCAAATCCCTATCCAGGTATATACCAGCATGTACCCAATCAAATCCCCATCCAGGTATATACCAGCATGTACACAATCAAATCCCTATCCAGGTATATACCAGCATGTACCCAATCAAATCCACACACCAGGTATATACCAGCATGTAACCAATCAAATCCACACACCAGGTATATACCAGCATGTACCCAATCAAATCCACACAGCAGGTATATACCAGCATGTACCCAATCAAATCCCCATCCAGGTATATACCAGCGTGTACCCAATCAAATCCACACACCAGGTATATACCAGCATGTAACCAATCAAACCCACACACCAGGTATATACCAGCATGTCCCCAATCACATCCCCATCCAGGTATATACAAGCATGTACCCAATCAAATCCACACACCAGGTATATACCAGCATGTACCCAATCAAATCCACACACCAGGTATATACCAGCCTGTCCCCAATCACATCCCCATCCAAGTATATACCAGCATGTACCCAATCAAATCCACACACCAGGTATATACCAGCATATACCCAATCAAATCCCCATCCAGGTATATACCAGCGTGTACCCAATCAAATCCCCATCCAGGTATATACCAGCATGTACCCAATCAAATCCACACACCAGGTATATACCAGCATGTACCCAATCAATTCCACACACGAGGTATATACCAGCATGTACCCAATCAAATCCCCATCCAGGTATATACCAGCATGTACCCAATCAAATCCCCATCCAGGTATATACCAGCATGTACCCAATCAAATCCCCATCCAGGCATATACCAGCATGTACCCAAGCAAATCCACACACCAGGTATATACCAGCATGTACCCAATCAAATCCACACACCAGGTATATACCACCATGTACCCAATCAAATCACCCTCCAGGTATATGCCAGCATGTACCCAATCAAATCCCCACACACCAGGTATATACCAGCATGTACCCAATCGAATCCCCATCCAGGTATATACCAGCATGTACCCAATCAAATCCACACACCAGGTATGTACCAGCATGTACCCAGTCAAATCCACACACCAGGTATATACCAGCATGTACCCAATCAAATCCACACACCAGGTATATACCAGCATGCACCCAATCAAATCCCCACACCAGGTATATACCAGCATGTACCCAATCAAACCCACACACCAGGTATATACCAGCATGCACCCAATCAAATCCACACACCAGGTATATACCAGCATGTTCCGAATCAAATTCACACACCAGGTATATACCAGCATGTACCCAATCAAATCCCCATCCAGGTATATACCAGCATGTACCCAATCAAATCTCCAACCAGGTATATATCAGCATGTACCCAATCAAACCCACACACCAGGTAGATACCAGCATGTACCCAATTAAATACCCATCCAGGGATACACCAGCATGTACCCAATCAAATCCGCATCAAGGTATGTACCAGCATGTCCCCAATCAAATCCACACACCAGGTATATACCAGCATGTACCCAATCAAATCCCCATCCAGGTATATACCAGCATGTACCCAATCAAATCTCCAACCAGGTATATACCAGCATGTACCCAATCAAACCCACACACCAGGTATATACCAGCATGTACCCAATCAAATCCAGACACCAGGTATATACCAGCATGTACCCAGTCAAATCCCCATCCAGGTATATACCAGCATGTACCCAATCAAATCCACACACCAGGTACATACCAGCATGTACCCAGTCAAATCCCCATCCGGGTATATACCAGCATGTACCCAATCAAATCCCCATCCAGGTATATACCAGCATGTACCCAATCAAATCCCCATCCAGGTATATACCAGCATGTACCCAATCAAATCCCCATCCAGGTATACACCAGCATGTACACAATGAAATCCACACACCAGGTATATACCAGCATGTCCCCAATCAAATCCACACACCAGGTATATACCAGCATGTACCCAATCAAATCCACACACCAGGTATATACCAGCATGTACCCAATCAAATCCACACACCAGGTATATACCAGCATGTACCCAATCACATCCCCATCCAGGTATATACCAGCATGTATCCAATCAAATCCACACACCAGGTATATACCAGCATGTCCCCAATCAAATCCCCATCCAGGTATATACCAGCATGTACCCAATCAAATCCCCATCCAGGTATATACCAGCATGTACCCAATCAAATCCCCATCCAGGTATATACCAGCATGTACCCAATCAAATCCCCACACCAGGTATATATCAGCATGTACCCAATCAAACCCACACATCAGGTATATACCAGCATGTACCCAATCAAATCCCCACACCAGGTATATACCAGCATGTACTCAATCAAATCCCCATCCAGGTATATACCAGCATGTCCCCAATCAAATCCACACACCAGGTATATACCAGCATGTACCCAATCAAATCCACACACCAGGTATATACCAGCATGTACCCAATCAAATCCACACACCAGGTATATACCAGCATGTCCCCAATCAAATCCACACACCAGGTATATACCAGCATGTACCCAGTCACATCCACACACCAGGTATATACCAGCATGTACCCAATCAAATCCACACACCAGGTATATACCAGCATGTACCCAATCAAATCCGCACACAAGGTATATACCAGCATGTACCCAATCAAATCCCCACACCAGGTATATACCAGCATGTACCCAATCAAATCCCCACACCAGGTATATACCAGCATGTACCCAGTCAAATCCCCATCCAGGTATATACCAGCATGTACCCAATCAAATCCCCATCCAGGTATATACCAGCATGTACCCAATCAAATCCCCATCCAGGTATATACCAGCATGTACCCAATCAAATCCCCATCCAGGTATAGACCAGCATGTACACAATGAAATCCACACACCAGATATATACCAGCATGTACCCAATCAAATCTCCAACCAGGTACATATCAGCATGTACCCAATCAAACCCACACATCAGGTATATACCAGCATGTACCCAATCAAATCCCCACACCAGGTAAATACCAGCATGTACCCAATCAAATCCCCATCCAGGTATATACCAGCATGTCCCCAATCAAATCCACACACCAGGTATATACCAGCATGTACCCAATCAAATCCACACACCAGGTATATACCAGCATGTACCCAATCAAATCCACACACCAGGTATATACAAGCATGTACCCAGTCAAATCCCCATCCAGGTATATACCAGCATGTAAACAATCAAATCCACACACCAGGCATATACAAGCATGTACCCAATCAAATCCCCATCCAGGTATATACCAGCATGTACCCAGTCAAATCCACACACCAGGTATATACCAGCATGTACCCAATCAAATCCACACACCAGGTATATACCAGCATGTACCCAATCAAATCCCTATCCAGATATATACCAGCATGTACCCAATCAAATCCACACACCAGGTATATACCAGCATGCACCCAGTCAAATCCACACACCAGGTATATACCAGCATGTCCCCAATCAAATCCCCATCCAGGTATATACCAGCATGTACCCAATCAAATCCACACACCAGGTATATACCAGCGTGTACCCAATCAAATCCACACACCAGGTATCTACCAGCATGTACCCAATCAAATCACCACACCAGGTATATACCAGCATGTACCCAATCAAATCCCCATCCAGGTATATACCAGCATGTCCCCAATCAAATCCACACACCAGGTATATACCAGCATGTACCCAATCAAATCCCCATCCAGGTATATACCAGCATGTACCCAATCAAATCTCCAACCAGGTATATACCAGCATGTACCCAATCAAACCCACACACCAGGTATATACCAGCATGTACCCAATCAAATCCAGACACCAGGTATATACCAGCATGTACCCAGTCAAATCCCCATCCAGGTATATACCAGCATGTACCCAATCAAATCCACACACCAGGTACATACCAGCATGTACCCAGTCAAATCCCCATCCAGGTATATACCAGCATGTACCCAATCAAATCCCCATCCAGGTATATACCAGCATGTACCCAATCAAATCCCCATCCAGGTATATACCAGCATGTACCCAATCAAATCCCCATCCAGGTATACACCAGCATGTACACAATGAAATCCACACACCAGGTATATACCAGCATGTCCCCAATCAAATCCACACACCAGGTATATACCAGCATGTACCCAATCAAATCCACACACCAGGTATATACCAGCATGTACCCAATCAAATCCACACACCAGGTATATACCAGCATGTACCCAATCACATCCCCATCCAGGTATATACCAGCATGTATCCAATCAAATCCACACACCAGGTATATACCAGCATGTACCCAATCAAATCCACACACCAGGTATATACCAGCATGTACCCAATCAAATCCCCATCCAGGTATATACCAGCATGTCCCCAATCAAATCCCCATCCAGGTATATACCAGCATGTACCCAATCAAATCCCCATCCAGGTATATACCAGCATGTACCCAATCAAATCCCCATCCAGGTATATACCAGCATGTACCCAATCAAATCCCCACACCAGGTATATATCAGCATGTACCCAATCAAACCCACACATCAGGTATATACCAGCATGTACCCAATCAAATCCCCACACCAGGTATAGACCAGCATGTCCCCAAACAAATCCCCATCCAGGTATATACCAGCATGTACCCAATCAAATCCCCATCCAGGTATATACCAGCATGTCCCCAATCAAATCCACACACCAGGTATATACCAGCATGTACCCAATCAAATCCACACACCAGGTATATACCAGCATGTACCCAATCAAATCCACACACCAGGTATATACCAGCATGTACCCAGTCACATCCACACACCAGGTATATACCAGCATGTACCCAATCAAATCCACACACCAGGTATATACCAGCATGTACCCAATCAAATCCCTATCCAGATATATACCAGCATGTACCCAATCAAATCCACACAACAGGTATATACCAGCATGTACCCAGTCAAATCCACACACCAGGTATATACCAGCATGTCCCCAATCAAATCCCCATCCAGGTATATACCAGCATGTACCCAATCAAATCCACACACCAGGTATATACCAGCATGTACCCAATCAAATCCACACACCAGGTATCTACCAGCATGTACCCAATCAAATCACCACACCAGGTATATACCAGCATGTACCCAATCAAATCCCCATCCAGGTATATACCAGCATGTCCCCAATCAAATCCACACACCAGGTATATACCAGCATGTACCCAATCAAATCCCCATCCAGGTATATACCAGCATGTACCCAATCAAATCTCCAACCAGGTATATACCAGCATGTACCCAATCAAACCCACACACCAGGTATATACCAGCATGTACCCAATCAAATCCAGACACCAGGTATATACCAGCATGTACCCAGTCAAATCTACACACCAGGTATATACCAGCATGTACCCAATCAAATCACCACACCAGGTATATACCAGCATGTACCCAATCAAATCCACACACCAGGTATATACCAGCATGTACCCAATCAAATCCACACACCAGGTATATACCAGCATGTATCCAATCAAATCCCCACACCAGGTATATACCAGCATGTCCCCAATCAAATCCACACACCAGGTATATACCAGAATGTCCCCAATCAAATCCCCATCCAGGTATATACCAGCATGTACCCAATCAAATCCACACACCAGGTATATACCAGCATGTCCCCAATCAAATCCACACACCAGGTATATACCAGAATGTCCCCAATCAAATCCCCATCCAGGTAGATACCAGCATGTACCCAATCAAATCCCCATCCAGGTATATACCAGCATGTACCCAGTCAAATCCACACACCAGGTATATACCAGCATGTACCCAATCAAATCCCCATCCAGGTATATACCAGCATGTACCCAATCAAATCCACACACCAGGTATATACCAGCATGTACCCAATCAAATCCCTATCCAGATATATACCAGCATGTACCCAATCAAATCCACACATCAGGTATATACCAGCATGTACCCAGTCAAATCCACACACCAGGTATATACCAGCATGTCCCCAATCAAATCCCCATCCAGGTATATACCAGCATGTACCCAATCAAATCCACACACCCGGTATATACCAGCATGTACCCAATCAAATCCACACACCAGGTATATACCAGCATGTACCCAATCAAATCCCCACACCAGGTATATACCAGCATGTACCCAATCAAATCCCCATCCAGGTATATACCAGCATGTCCCCAATCAAATCCACACACCAGGTATATACCAGCATGTACCCAGACAAACCCACACACCAGGTATATACCAGCATGTCCCCAATCAAATCCACACACCAGGTATATACCAGCATGTACCCAGACAAATCCACACACCAGGTATATACCAGCATGTACCCAATCACACCCACACACCAGGTATATACCAGCATGTACCCAATCAAACCCGCACACCAGGTATATACCAGCATGTACCCAATCAAATCCACACATCAGGTATATACCAGCATGTACCCAATCAAATCCCCATCCAGGTATATACCAGCATGTATCCAATCAAACCCACACACCAGGTATATACCAGCATGTACCCAATCAAACCCACACACCAGGTATATACCAGCATGTACCCAATCAAATCCACGCACCAGGTATATACCAGCATGTACCCAATCAAATCCACACACCAGGTATATACCAGCATGTACCCAATCAAATCCCCATCCAGGTATACACCAGCATGTACACAATGAAATCCACACACCAGGTATATACCAGCATGTACCCAATCAAACCCACACACCAGATATATACCAGCATGTACCCAATCAAATCTCCAACCAGGTATATATCAGCATGTACCCAATCAAACCCACACATCAGGTATATACCAGCATGTACCCAATCAAATCCCCACACCAGGTATATACCAGCATGTACCCAATCAAATCCCCATCCAGGTATATACCAGCATGTCCCCAATCAAATCCACACACCAGGTATATACCAGCATGTACCCAATCAAATCCACACACCAGGTATATACCAGCATGTACCCAGTCAAATCCACACACCAGGTATATACCAGCATGTACCCAGTCAAATCCACACACAAGGTATATACCAGCATGTACCCAATCAAATCCACACACCAGGTATATACCAGCATGTACCCAGTCAAATCCACACACCAGGTATATACCACATGTACCCATCAATCCACACCCGGTATATACAGCAGGTACCCAGTCATCCACAACACCCGGTATATACAAGCATGTACCCAGTCAAATCCACACACCAGGTATATACCAGCATGTACCCAATCAAATCCACACACCAGGTATATACCAGCATGTACCCAATCAAATCCACACACCAGGTATATACCAGCATGTACCCAATCAAATCCACACACCAGGTATATACCAGCATGTACCCAATCAAATCCCACACCAGGTATATACCAGCATGTACCCAATCAAATCCACACACCAGGTATATACCAGCATGTACCCAATCAAATCCACACACCAGGTATATACCAGCATGTACCCAATCAAATCCACACACCAGGTATATACCAGCATGTACCCAATCAAATCCCACACCAGGTATATACCAGCATGTACCCAATCAAATCCACACACCAGGTATATACCAGCATGTACCCAATCAAATCCACACACCAGGTATATACCAGCATGTATCCAATCAAATCCCCACACCAGGTATATACCAGCATGTCCCCAATCAAATCCACACACCAGGTATATACCAGAATGTCCCCAATCAAATCCCCATCCAGGTATATACCAGCATGTACCCAATCAAATCCACACACCAGGTATATACCAGCATGTCCCCAATCAAATCCACACACCAGGTATATACCAGAATGTCCCCAATCAAATCCCCATCCAGGTAGATACCAGCATGTACCCAATCAAATCCCCATCCAGGTATATACCAGCATGTACCCAGTCAAATCCACACACCAGGTATATACCAGCATGTACCCAATCAAATCCCCATCCAGGTATATACCAGCATGTACCCAATCAAATCCACACACCAGGTATATACCAGCATGTACCCAATCAAATCCCTATCCAGATATATACCAGCATGTACCCAATCAAATCCACACATCAGGTATATACCAGCATGTACCCAGTCAAATCCACACACCAGGTATATACCAGCATGTCCCCAATCAAATCCCCATCCAGGTATATACCAGCATGTACCCAATCAAATCCACACACCAGGTATATACCAGCATGTACCCAATCAAATCCCACACACCAGGTATATACCAGCATGTACCCAATCAAATCCCCACACCAGGTATATACCAGCATGTACCCAATCAAATCCCCATCCAGGTATATACCAGCATGTCCCCAATCAAATCCACACACCAGGTATATACCAGCATGTACCCAGACAAACCCACACACCAGGTATATACCAGCATGTCCCCAATCAAATCCACACACCAGGTATATACCAGCATGTACCCAGACAAATCCACACACCAGGTATATACCAGCATGTACCCAATCACACCCACACACCAGGTATATACCAGCATGTACCCAATCAAACCCGCACACCAGGTATATACCAGCATGTACCCAATCAAATCCACACATCAGGTATATACCAGCATGTACCCAATCAAATCCCCATCCAGGTATATACCAGCATGTACCCAGACAAATCCACACACCAGGTATATACCAGCATGTACCCAATCAAACCCACACACCAGGTATATACCAGCATGTATCCAATCAAACCCACACACCAGGTATATACCAGCATGTACCCAATCAAACCCACACACCAGGTATATACCAGCATGTACCCAATCAAATCCACACACCAGGTATATACCAGCATGTACCCAATCAAATCCACACACCAGGTATATACCAGCATGTACCCAATCAAATCCCCATCCAGGTATACACCAGCATGTACACAATGAAATCCACACACCAGGTATATACCAGCATGTACCCAATCAAACCCACACACCAGATATATACCAGCATGTACCCAATCAAATCTCCAACCAGGTATATATCAGCATGTACCCAATCAAACCCACACATCAGGTATATACCAGCATGTACCCAATCAAATCCCCACACCAGGTATATACCAGCATGTACCCAATCAAATCCCCATCCAGGTATATACCAGCATGTCCCCAATCAAATCCACACACCAGGTATATACCAGCATGTACCCAATCAAATCCACACACCAGGTATATACCAGCATGTACCCAGTCAAATCCACACACCAGGTATATACCAGCATGTCCCCAATCAAATCCACACACCAGGTATATACCAGCATGTACCCAGTCAAATCCACACATAAGGTATATACCAGCATGTACCCAATCAAATCCACACACCAGGTATATACCAGCATGTACCCAGTCAAATCCACACACCAGGTATATACCAGCATGTACCCAATCAAATCCACACACCAGGTATATACCAGCATGTACCCAGTCAAATCCACACACCAGGTATATACCAGCATGTACCCAGTCAAATCCACACACAAGGTATATACCAGCATGTACCCAATCAAATCCCCACACCAGGTATATACCAGCATGTCCCCAATCAAATCCAAACACCAGGTATATACCAGCATGTACCCAGTCAAATCCACACACAAGGTATATACCAGCATGTACCCAATCAAATCCACACACCAGGTATATACCAGCATGTACCCAGTCAAACCCACACACCAGGTATATACCAGCATGTACCCAGTCAAATCCACACACCAGGTATATACCAGCATGTACCCAATCAAATCCACACACCAGGTATATACCAGCATGTACCCAATCAAATCCACACACCAGGTATATACCAGCATGTACCCAGTCAAATCCACACACCAGGTATATACCAGCATGTACCCAATCAAATCCACACACCAGGTATATACCAGCATGTACCCAATCAAATCCACACACCAGGTATATACCAGCATGTACCCAGTCAAATCCACACACCAGGTATATACCAGCATGTACCCAGTCAAATCCACACACAAGGTATATACCAGCATGTACCCAATCAAATCCACACACCAGGTATATACCAGCATGTCCCCAATCAAATCCCCACACCAGGTATATACCAGCATGTCCCCAATCAAATCCACACACCATGTATATACCAGAATGTCCCCAATCAAATCCCCATCCAGGTATATACCAGCATGTAAACAATCAAATCCACACACCAGGTATATACCAGCATGTACCCAATCAAATCCACACACCAGGTATATACCAGCATGTACCCAATCAAATCCCCATCCAGGTATATACCAGCATGTACCCAGTCAAATCCACACACCAGGTATATACCAGCATGTACCCAATCAAATCCACACACCAGGTATATACCAGCATGTACCCAATCAAATCCCTATCCAGATATATACCAGCATGTACCCAATCAAATCCACACAACAGGTATATACCAGCATGTACCCAGTCAAATCCACACACCAGGTATATACCAGCATGTCCCCAATCAAATCCCCATCCAGGTATATACCAGCATGTACCCAATCAAATCCACACACCAGGTATATACCAGCATGTACCCAGTCAAATCCACACACCAGGTATATACCAGCATGTCCCCAATCAAATCCCCATCCAGGTATATACCAGCATGTACCCAATCAAATCACCACACCAGGTATATACCAGCATGTACCCAATCAAATCCCCATCCAGGTATATACCAGCATGTCCCCAATCAAATCCACACACCAGGTATATACCAGCATGTACCCAATCAAATCCCCATCCAGGTATATACCAGCATGTACCCAATCAAATCCCCATCCAGGTATATACCAGCATGTACCCAATCAAACCCACACACCAGGTATATACCAGCATGTACCCAATCAAATCCAGACACCAGGTATATACCAGCATGTACCCAATCAAATCCACACACCAGGTACATACCAGCATGTACCCAGTCAAATCCCCATCCAGGTATATACCAGCATGTACCCAATCAAATCCCCATCCAGGTATATACAAGCATGTACCCAATCAAATCCCCATCCAGGTATATACCAGCATGTACCCAATCAAATCCCCATCCAGGTATACACCAGCATGTACACAATGAAATCCACACACCAGGTATATACCAGCATGTATCCAATTAAATCCACACACCAGGTATATACCAGCATGTCCCCAATCAAATCCCCATCCAGGTATATACCAGCATGTACCCAATCAAATCCCCATCCAGGTATATACCAGCATGTACCCAATCAAATCCCCATCCAGGTATATACCAGCATGTACCCAATCAAATCCCCACACCAGGTATATATCAGCATGTACCCAATCAAACCCACACATCAGGTATATACCAGCATGTACCCAATCAAATCCCCACACCAGGTATATACCAGCATGTACTCAATCAAAATCCCATCCAGGTATATACCAGCATGTCCCCAATCAAATCCACACACCAGGTATATACCAGCATGTACCCAATCAAATCCACACACCAGGTATATACCAGCATGTACCCAATCAAATCCACACACCAGGTATATACCAGCATGTACCCAGTCACATCCACACACCAGGTATATACCCGCATGTCCCCAATCAAATACACACACCAGGTATATACCAGCATGTACCCAGTCAAATCCCCACACCAGGTATATACCAGCATGTACCCAGTCAAATCCACACACCAGGTATATACCAGCATGTACCCAATCAAATCCACACACCAGGTATATACCAGCATGTACCCAATCAAATCCCTATCCAGATATATACCAGCATGTACCCAATCAAATCCACACATCAGGTATATACCAGCATGTACCCAGTCAAATCCACGCACCAGGTATATACCAGCATGTCCCCAATCAAATCCCCATCCAAGTATATACCAGCATGTACCCAATCAAATCCACACACCAGGTATATACCAGCATGTACCCAATCAAATCCACACACCAGGTATATACCAGCATGTACCCAATCAAATCCCCACACGAGGTATATACCAGCATGTACCCAATCAAATCCCTATCCAGATATATACCAGCATGTACCCAATCAAATCCCCACACCAGGTATATACCAGCATGTACCCAATCAAATCCCCATCCAGGTATATATACCAGCATGTCCCCAATCAAATCCACACACCAGGTATATACCAGTATGTACCCAATCAAATCCCCATCCAGGTATATACCAGCATGTACCCAGACAAACCCACACACCAGGTATATACCAGCATGTCCCCAATCAAATCCACACACCAGGTATATTCCAGCATGTACCCAGACAAATCCACACACCAGGTATATACCAGCATGTACCCAATGACACCCACACACCAGGTATATACCAGCATGTACCCAATCAAACCCGCACACCAGGTATATACCAGCATGTACCCAATCAAATCCACACATCAGGTATATACCAGCATGTACCCAATCAAATCCCCATCCAGGTATATACCAGCATGTATCCAATCAAACCCACACACCAGGTATATACCAGCATGTACCCAATCAAACCCACACACCAGGTATATACCAGCATGTACCCAATCAAATCCACACACCAGGTATATACCAGCATGTACCCAATCAAATCCACACACCAGGTATATACCAGCATGTCCCCAATCAAATCCACACACCAGGTATATACCAGAATGTCCCCAATCAAATCCCCATCCAGGTATATACCAGCATGTAAACAATCAAATCCACACACCAGGCATATACAAGCATGTACCCAATCAAATCCCCATCCAGGTATATACCAGCATGTACCCAGTCAAATCCACACACCAGGTATATACCAGCATGTACCCAGTCAAATCCACACACCAGGTATATACCAGCATGTCCCCAATCAAATCCCCATCCAGGTATATACCAGCATGTACCCAATCAAATCCACACACCAGGTATATACCAGCATGTACCCAATCAAATCCACACACCAGGTATATACCAGCATGTACCCAATCAAATCACCACACCAGGTATATACCAGCATGTACCCAATCAAATCCACACACCAGGTATATAGCAGCATGTACCCAATCAAATCCCCATCCAGGTATATACCAGCATGTCCCCAATCAAATCCACACACCAGGTATATACCAGCATGTACCCAGTCAAACCCACACACCAGGTATATACCAGCATGTCCCCAATCAAATCCACACACCAGGTATATACCAGCATGTACCCAGCCAAATCCACACACCAGGTATATACCAGCATGTACCCAATCACACCCACACACCAGGTATATACCAGCATGTCCCCAATCAAACCCACACACCAGGTATATACCAGCATGTACCCAATCAAATCCACACACCAGGTATATACCAGCATGTACCCAATCAAATCCCCATCCAGGTATATACCAGCATGTATCCAATCAAACCCACACACCAGGTATATACCAGCATGTACCCAATCAAACCCACACACCAGGTATATACCAGCATGTACCCAATCAAATCCACACACCAGGTATATACCAGCATGTACCCAATCAAATCCACACACCAGGTATATACCAGCATGTACCCAGTCAAATCCCCATCCAGGTATATACCAGCATGTACCCAATCAAATCCACACACCAGGTATATACCAGCATGTACCCAGTCAAATCCCCATCCAGGTATATACCAGCATGTACCCAATCAAATCCACACACCAGGTATATACCAGCATGTACCCAATCAAATCCCCATTCAGGTATATACCAGCATGTACCCAATCAAATCCCCATCCAGGTATATACCAGCATGTACCCAATCAAATCCCCATCAGGTATACACCAGCATGTACAGAATGAAATCCACACACCAGGTATATACCAGCATGTACCCAATCAAACCCACACAACAGGTATATACCAGCATGTACCCAATCACATCCCATCCAGGTATATACCAGCATGTACCCAATCAAATCCACACACCAGGTATATACCAGCATGTCCCCAATCAAATCCCCATCCAGGTATATACCAGCATGTACCCAATCAAATCCACACACCAGGTATATACCAGCATGTCCCCAATCAAATCCCCATCCAGGTATATACCAGCATGTACCCAATCAAACCCACACATCAGGTATATACCAGCATGTACCCAATCAAATCCCCACACCAGGTATATACCAGCATGTACCCAATCAAATCCCCATCCAGGTATATACCAGCATGTCCCCAATCAAATCCACACACCAGGTATATACCAGCATGTACCCAATCAAATCCACACACCAGGTATATACCAGCATGTACCCGATCGAACCCAAACACCAGGTTTATACCAGCATGTCCCCAATCAAATCCACACACCAGGTATATACCAGCATGTACTCAATCAAATCCACACACCAGGTATGTACCAGCATGTACCCGATCGAACCCAAACACCAGGTATATACCAGCATGTCCCCAATCAAATCCACACACGAGGTATATACCAGCATGTCCCCAATCAAATCCACACACCAGGTATATACCAGCATGTACCCAATCAAATCCACACACCAGGTATATACCAGCATGTACCCGATCGAACCCAAACACCAGGTATATACCAGCATGTACCCAATCAAATCCACACACCAGGTATATACCACACACCAGGTATATACCAGCATGTACCCAATCAAATCCACACACCAGGTATATACCAGCATGTACCCAGTCAAATCCCAAAACCAGGTATATACCAGCATGTACCCAATCAAATCTACACACCATGTACATACCAGCATGTACCCAATCAACTGCCCACACAAGGTATATACCAGCATGTACCCAATCAAATCCCCACACCAGGTATATACCAGCATGTACCCAATCAAACCCACACACCAGGTATATACCAGCATGTACCCAATCAAATCCCCATCCAGGTATATACCAGCATGTACCCAATCAAATCCCCATCCAGGTATATACCAGCATGTACCCAATCAAATCCCCATCCAGGTATATACCAGCATGTACCCAATCAAATCCACACACCAGGTATATATACCAGCATGTACCCAATCAAATCCCCATCCAGGTATATACCAGCATGTACCCAATCAAATCCCCATCCAGGTATATACCAGCATGTCCCCAATCAAATCCCCATCCAGGTATATACCAGCATGTACCCAGTCAAATCCACACACCAGGTATTTATCAGCATGTATCCAATCAAATCCCCATCCAGGTATATACCAGCATGTCCCCAATCAAACCCACACACCAGGTATATACCAGCATGTACCCAATCAAATCCCCATCCAGGTATATACCAGCATGCACCCAATCAAATCCCCATCCAGGTATATACCAGCATATACCCAATCAAATCCACACACCAGGTATATACCAGCATGTACCCAATCAAATCCCCATCCAGGTATATACCAGCATGTACCCAATCAAATCCCCATCCAGGTATATACCAGCATGTCCCCAATCAAACCCACACACCAGGTATATACCAGCATGTCCCCAATCAAACCCACACACCAGGTATATACCAGCATGTACCCAATCAAATCCACACACCAGGTATATACCAGCATGTACCCAATCAAATCCACACACCAGGTATATACCAGCATGTACCCGATCGAACCCAAACACCAGGTATATACCAGCATGTCCCCAATCAAATCCACACACCAGGTATATACCAGCATGTCCCCAATCAAATCCACACACCAGGTATATACCAGCATGTACCCAATCAAATCCACACACCAGGTATATACCAGCATGTACCCGATCGAACCCAAACACCAGGTATATACCAGCATGTACCCAATCAAATCCACACACCAGGTATATACCAGCATGTACCCAATCAAATCCACACACCAGGTATATACCAGCATGTACCCAGTCAAATCCCCACACCAGGTATATACCAGCATGTACCCAATCAAATCCACACACCATGTATATACCAGCATGTACCCAATCAAATCCACACACCAGGTATATACCAGCATGTACCCAATCAAATCCACACACCAGGTATATACCAGCATGTACCCAATCAAATCCACACACCAGGTATATACCAGCATGTACCCAATCAAATCCCCATCCAGGTATATACCAGCATGTACCCAATCAAATCCCCACACCAGGTATATACCAGCATGTAACCAATCAAACCCACACACCAGGTATATACCAGCATGTACCCAATCAAATCCCCATCCAGGTATATACCAGCATGTACCCAATCAAATCCCCATCCAGGTATATACCAGCATGTACCCAATCAAATCCACACACCAGGTATTTACCAGCATGTACCCAATCAAATCCCCATCCAGGTATATACCAGCATGTACCCAATCAAATCCCCATCCAGGTATATACCAGCATGTACCCAATCAAATCCACACACCAGGTATATACCAGCATGTACCCAATCAAATCCCCATCCAGGTATATACCAGCATGTCCCCAATCAAATCCACACACCAGGTATATACCAGCATGTACCCAATCAAATCCCCATCCAGGTATATACCAGCATGTCCCCAATCAAATCCACACACCAGGTATATACCAGCATGTACCCAATCAAACCCACACACCAGGTATATACCAGCATGTACCCAATCAAATCCCCATCCAGGTATATACCAGCATGTACCCAGTCAAATCCACACACCAGGTATATACCAGCATGTACCCAATCAAATCCCCATCCAGGTATATACCAGCATGTCCCCAAACAAATCCCCATCCAGGTATATACCAGCACGTACCCAATCAAATCCACGCACCAGGTATATACCAGCTTATATTAAATCAACAGATCAGGGTGAAGTGGCAGTTTGGTAATCGGGGACGATTGTGTCAGGTCGGTTATAGTCACATCGGATTGAAGAGATTTTGGACTGGTGATAGGTAGTCTGGTTATTCGGAAGAGTTATGCCTTGATTTTTCACCATCTTCACGTCATAATCTTTTAAATTATGTAGCCGAACCGAACCGAACCGAACCTCGCACTCCGGCACGTACCAGAACCCTGCACTGCCCCCCGGTTCGTACCAGAATCCTGCACTGCCCCCCGGCACGTACCAGAACCCTGCACTGCCCCCCGGCACGTACCAGAATCCTGCACTGCCCCCCGGCACGTACCAGAACCCTGCACTGCCCCCCGGCACGTACCAGACCCCTGGACTGCCCTCTGGCACGTACCAGAACCCTGCACTGCCCTCTGGTACGTACCAGAACCCTGGACTACCCCCCGGCACGTACCAGACCCCTGCACTGCCCTCCGGTACGGACCAGAACCCTGCACTGCCCTCCCGTACGTACCAGAACCCTGCACTGCCCCCCGGCACGTACCAGAATCCTGCACTGCCCCCCGGCACGTACCAGACCCCTGGACTGCCCTCTGGCACGTACCAGAACCCTGCACTGCCCTCCGGTACGTACCAGAACCCTGGACTACCCCCCGGCACGTACCAGACCCCTGCACTGCCCTCCGGTACGGACCAGAATCCTGCACTGCCCCCCGGTACGGACCAGAATCCTGCACAGCCCTCCGGCACGTACCAGAATCCTGCACTGCCCCCCGGCACGTACCAGAATCCTGCACTGCCCCCCGGCACGTACCAGAACCCTGCACTGCCCTCCGGTACGTACCAGACCCCTGCACTGCCCCCCGCCACGTACCAGAACCCTGGACTGCCCTCCGGTACGTACCAGAACCCTGCACTGCCCCCCGGCACGTACCAGACCCCTGGACTGCCCTCTGGCACGTACCAGAACCCTGCACTGCCCTCCGGTACGTACCAGAACCCTGCACTGCCCTCCGGTACGTACCAGACCCCTGCACTGCCCTCCGGCACGTACCAGAACCCTGGACTGCCCTCCGGTACGTACCAGAATCCTGCACAGCCCTCCGGCACGTACCAGAATCCTGCACTGCCCCCCGGCACGTACCAGAACCCTGCACTGCCCCCCGGCACGTACCAGAATCCTGGACTGCCCTCCGGTACGTACCAGAACCCTGGACTGCCCTCCGGTACGTACCAGAATCCTGCACTGCCCCCCGGCACGTACCAGACCCCTGGACTGCCCTCTGGCACGTACCAGAACCCTGCACTGCCCTCCGGTACGTACCAGAACCCTGCACTGCCCTCCGGTACGTACCAGACCCCTGCACTGCCCTCCGGCACGTACTAGAATCCTGCACTGCCCCCCGGCACGTACCAGAATCCTGCACTGCCCTCCGGCACGTACCAGAACCCTGCACTGCCCTCCGGTACGTACCAGAACCCTGGACTGCCCTCCGGTACGTACCAGAACCCTGCACTGCCCCCCGGCACGTACCAGAATCCTGCACTGCCCTCCGGTACGTACCAGAACCCTGGACTACCCTCCGGTACGTACCAGACCCCTGCACTGCCCCCCGGTTCGTACCAGAATCCTGCACTGCCCCCCGGCATGTACCAGAACCCTGCACTGCCCTCCGGCACGTACCAGAACCCTGCACTGCCCCCCGGCATGTACCAGAACCCTGCACTGCCCCCCGGCACGTACCAGAACCCTGCACTGCCCCCCGGCACGTACCAGAACCCTGCACTGCCCTCCGGCACGTACCAGAACCCTGCACTGCCCCCCGGCACGTACCAGAACCCTGGACTGCCCTCTGGCACGTACCAGAATCCTGCACTGCCCTCCGGTACGTACCTGAATCCTGCACAGCCCTCCGGTACGTACCAGAACCCTGGACTGCCCTCCGGTACGTACCAGAACCCTGCACTGCCCTCCGGTACGTACCAGAACCCTGCACTGCCCTCCGGTACGTACCAGAACCCCTGCACTGCCCCCCGGCACGTACCAGAACCCCTGCACTGCCCTCCGGTACGTACCAGAACCCTGCACTGCCCTCCGGTACGTACCAGAACCCCTGCACTGCCCTCCGGTACGTACCAGAACCCTGGACTGCCCTCCGGTACGTACCAGAACCCTGCACTGCCCTCCGGCACGTACTAGAACGCCTGCACTACCCCCCGGTACGTACCAGAACCCCTGCACTGCCCCCCGGCACGTACCAGAACCCTGCACTGCCCCCCGGCACGTACCAGAATCCTGCACTGCCCCCCGGCACGTACCAGAACCCTGCACTGCCCCCCGGCACGTACCAGAACCCCTGCACTGCCCTCCGGTACGTACCAGAACCCCTGCACTGCCCTCCGGTACGTACTAGAACCCTGGACTGCCCTCCGGTACGTACCAGAACCCTGGACTGCCCTCCGGTACGTACCTGAATCCTGCACAGCCCTCCGGTACGTACCAGAACCCTGCACTGCCCTCCGGTACGTACCAGAACCCTGCACAGCCCTCCGGTACGTACCAGAACCCTGCCTCCGAAGGGCAAGGCTAGAAGAGGTAAAAGAAGAATTTCTGATCTGACTGACTGCGAGAACCATGCCCCAATTCCCTGCCCATCCCAAACATTGGTTGGAAGCCGACTTTTTCTTATCTCTAGTCGAGTTGCCTATCCTCCTGTACACAGTGAGAGAAACATACTGGCATTGCACCACTGCAAGCAGACCTTTGTTGATCTGATCATTCTCTTAGCACTGTGAGAAGATGTAAAATGGACATCGTTATCGTATGCTGCGGGGAAGGATCAACAGGCAGGCCGCCACCACGATGCCCAGAGGGAATATCTGTGGCTGGACCTGACCCGGCAGCAGGGCCTTCACCGTCAGCACGTGTGAGATCCAGAGATATACCAGAAAAATGGGGAAGGCAGGACAAACAGTAAAGGCTGGCAAGAGCAGTTCTTTTGAGTGCCTGCGGAGTATTGGAGCTAACCGGAGATCGCAGGACCCGCCAACTTCACACAGCCCACTGATTACTTGGGTCTAACAGCAGTGCAGCTGCTCCCTCTCCACTCGAGAGAGCTCGTATTACAATGACCCCTTTTACACAGCACAGCCACGCAGTCGCAAAGTTGTCAACTCAACTTGGCACTTTAATGGCTGCTTCCCTTGTTTGTGTGATGCAGCAGCCCAGGAGGAAGGGAGCATGGTTCCACGTTAGCGAGTCAGTGAGCCCAGGACATTTCCCTCTGCACATTTACAAACTAGCTCAGGCCGTGTTTGCAGAACTCAGCCGCTGTTATTTACAGCACTGATCCATCACACAGTCCGCTTCAGAAACTGGATTGGTGGGGCAGACATCAGAGGAGTGTTACCTTTATCTTGGTCGGGAGGAGCCCACACTCTGCATAATAACAGGACAAAACAGCAATCGCTCGTGTATTAAGCTTAACAAGAACACAGACACAATCAGTGTTCTCGGACTCTGCTATGTCACTTCACAAGCGGAGCCCAGTGGTGGGAGTAAAGAAAACACCTCAAGGCATCAAAGAGAGTACCAGGGTATAGTGGGAAAACTAATGCAGAAGTGATGCATGAGATCTAACTTTTTGCTGGGTGCTTTAACTCTGTCGCGATAGAACATAGAACAGTACAGCACAGAACAGGCCCTTCGGCCCTCGATGTTGTGCCGAGCTTTGTTCAAAACCAAGATCAAGCTATCCCACTCCCTGTCATTCTAGTGTGCTCCATCTGCCTATCCAATAACCGCTTGAAAGTTTCAAAAGTGTCCGACTCCATATCACAGCAGGCAGTCCATTCCACATCCTAACCACTCTCTGAGCAAAGAACCTACCTTGGATATCCGTCCTAGATCTCCCATCCTGAACCTTATAGTTATGCCCCTTTATAACAGCTACATCCACCTGAGGAAATAGTCTCTGAACGTCCACTCTATCTATCCCCCTCATCATCTTATACACCTCTATTAAATTGCTTCTCATCCTCCTCCGCTCCAAAGAGAAAAGCCCGAGCTCCCTCAACCTCATAAGACCTACCCTCCAATCCAGGCAGCATCCTGGTAAATCTCCTTTGCACCCTTTCCAATGCTTCCACATCCTTCCTGTAATGAGGTGACCAGAACTGCACACAATACTCCAAATGTGGTCTCACCAGGGTCCTGAACAGTTGCAGCATAACCCCATGGCTTAGAATCCGGCCTCACCCACAGACATCAGGCCTGCGCTTAATCTGGTCTGAATAATGGTCAGCCAATCACTTGTGTTTGAAAGTTGTCAATTTGTACCCCCCCCCCCCCCCCCCAAGCTCTGTAACATAATCCCCTCCGAGGATTCCTCCAATTCCCTTTGGAGTTCCACTTCAGGTGCTGCGTTCCAGATCACAACTCACTGTGGAAACTAATTCTCATCATCCTACTTTTCGCCAAGTAACTCGGTTTCTCTCTCGGCAGATTTACGGTAATATTGAGTCTAATGTGACACATCTCCAGCACTGTTCTTGGACTCATTATCTCCACGGATGCTGCTGGGCCAGCTGCACCTTTCCACCACTTTATTTTTATTACAGACCTCCATCTGTGGCATTTTGCTTCGAATGATAATAATTTTTATTGGTGTCACAAGTAGGCTTACATTAACGGTGCAATGAATAGGGTGGTGCACGGGCGCAGTGGTTAGCACTGGGACTGTGGCGCTCAGGACCTGGGTTTGAATCCCGGCCCTGGGTCACTGTCCGTGTGGAGTTTGCACATTCCCCCCCCGTGTCTGTGTGGGTCTCACCCCCACAGCCCAAAGATGTGCTGGTTAGGTGGGTTGGCCACGCTAAATTGCCCCTTAATTGGAAAAGAAAAATAATTGGCTACTCTTAAATTTATTGAAAAAAAAACACTGCAATGAAGTTACTGTGTAAAGCCCCTAGTTGCCACATTCCGGCGCCTGTTCGGGTACACAGAGGGAGAATTCAGAATGTCCAATTCACCTAACAAGCACATCTTTCGGGACTTGTGGGAGGAAACCAGAGCACCCGGGGGAAACCCACGCAGAGAACGTGCAGATTCCGCACAGACAGCAACCCAAGCCGGGAATCGAACCCGGGACCCTGTCGCTGTGAAGCAACAGTGCTAACCCACGGTGCCGTCCATGTCTATCTGCTCTCTAGTTACTGACCTTCTTGCCAATGGGGAAGGTTTCTCTTCATCTATGCTAATCAAAGCTCTTCACGGTTTCGAGTACCTCTATCAACTCACACCCCAACCTTCTCTGCTCCTCCCAGATTTTTTTCCATCTCCCCTCATGACTGAAGGCCCAAGCCCATGGTATAATTATAGAAAATCTCTTCTGTTGCCTCTCCCAGCCTTCATTGCCTTCCATCGGGTATGGTTTTTGAGAAGTGGACACAATGCTCCAACTGTGATTTATAAAGATTCCTTAATTTTGTCCACAAAGCCCATAACCACTTCATTTCCGACACACAAGCTGTGAAAATTACTTTATACTGTACAAGGAGCTAGCGAAGATTAATTACTACGGACATATACTACAGATATATTATTGACTGGTTGACTCACTTGTTTTGGTATTTAAAGACTAAGGCATTGCTTTGTAAGTGTCACTGTCAGTTTTATAGATTATGATCAGTAAAGGCACAGGCGCTTATATTTCTCTTTTCACGCTCAATCAGTGCCTGAAAGCACTTTAGAATCATAGAATTTGCATTGCAGAAGGAGGCCATTCGGCCCATCGAATCTTCAATGGCCCTTGAAGGAGCACCCTATCACCGTATGCCAACCTAGCCGTTGGAGACTAAGGGGCAATTTAGCATGGCCAATCCACCTAACATAGAACATAACAGCGCAGTACGGGCCCTTCGGCCCTCGATGTTGCGCCGACATGTGAAACCATCTGAAGCCGATCTGACCTACACTATTCCATTTTCATCCATAGAACATAGAACATAGAACACTACAGCGCAGTACGGGCCCTTCGGCCCTCGATGTTGCGCCGACCTGTATGTCTATCCAGTGACCACTTAAATGCCCTTAAAGTTGGCGAGTCTACTACTGTTGCAGGCAGGGCGTTCCACACCCCTACTACTCTCTGAGTAAAGAAACTGCCTCTGACATCTGTCCTATATCTACCACCCCTCAATTTAAAGCTATGTCCCCTCGTGTTGCTCATCACCATCCGAGTAAACAGACTCTCACTGTCCACCCTATCTAACCCTCTGACTATCTTATAAGAACATAAGAACTAGGAGCAGGAGTAGGCCATATGTCTCTATTAAGTCACCTCTCAGCCTTCTCCTCTCTAACGAAAACAACCTCAAGTCCCTGAGCCTTTCCTCGCAAGACCTTCCCTCCATACCAGGCAACATCCTAGTAAATCTCCTCTGAACCCTTTCCAAAGCTTCCACATCCTTCCTATAATGTGGTGACCAGAACTGCACGCAGTACTCCAGGAGCGGCCGCACCAGAGTTATGTACAGCTGCAGCATGACCTCGTGGCCCCGAAACTCTATCCCCCTACTGATAAAGGCTAGCACACCATATGCCTTCTTAATAGTCCTATTAACCTGGGTGGCAACTTTCAGGGATTTATGTACCTGGATGCCGAGATCTCTCTGTTCATCTACACTACCAAGAATCTTGCCATTAGCCCAGTACTCTGCATTCCTGTTACTCCTTCCAAAGTGAACCACCTCACACTTTTCCGCATTAAACTCCATCTGCCACCTCTCAGCCCAGCTCTGCAGCTTATCTATGTCCCTCTGTAACCTATAACATCCTTCAGCACTATCCACAACTCCACCGACCTTCGTGTCATCTGCAAATTTACTAACCCATCCTTCTACACCAGGGGTGGGCAAACTACGGCCCGCGGGCCGAATGCGGCCCGCCAAAGGTCTTTATGCGGCCCACCAAGATCAAGTCATTAAAAAAAAAAATTTTTTTTCTAAAAAAAATTTTTTTTTTAAAATTAAGGTTAATGGGGAGGGCTGTTGGGTTACTGGTATAGGGTGGATACGTTGACTTGAGTAGGGTGATCATTGCTCGGCACAACATGTGTTTCATGTGAAGTTTCTACTTTAAAGTATTAATAAAAATTAATTGCTTTTTTTTCTTTAAACTGAGTTACTTTGTTTTTCAAATAAATGTGTTTCACGTAAAGTTTCTACTTTAAAATATTAATTAATAAAAATTAATTGCTTTTTTTTTCTTTAAAAACCTTTTATTTTGGCTATTTTAAATATTAATTATTTTACTTAATATACTATGCGGCCCTTTAAAATTGTGAATTTCTGAATGTGGCCCTTGCACAGAAATGTTTGCCCACCCCTGTTCTACACCCTCTTCCAGGTCATTTATAAAAATGACAAACAGCAGTGGCCCCAAAACAGATCCTTGCGGTACACCACTAGTAACTGAACTCCAGGATGAACATTTGCCATCAACCACCACCCTCTGTCTTCTTTCAGCTAGCCAATTACTGATCCAAACCGCTAAATCACCTTCAATCCCATACTTCCTTATTTTCTGCAATAGCCTACCATGGGGAACCTTATCAAACGCCTTACTGAAATCCATATACACCACATCAACCGCTTTACCCTCATCCACCTGTTTGGTCACCTTCTCAAAAAACTCAATAAGGTTTGTGAGGCATGACCTCACAAAACCGTGTTGACTATCGCTAATCAACTTGTTCTTTTCAAGATGATTATAAACCCTATCTCTTATAACCTTTTCCAACATTTTACCCACAACCGAAGTAAGGCTCACAGGTCTATAATTACCAGGGTTGTCTCTACTCCCCTTCTTGAACAAGGGGACAACATTTGCTATCCTCCAGTCTTCCAGCACTATTCCTGTCGACAAAGACGACATAAAGATCAAGGACAAAGGCTCTGCAATCTCCTCCCTGGCTTCCCAGAGAATCCTAGGATAAATCCCATCTGGCCCAGGGGACTTATCTATTTTTACACTTTCCAAAATTGCGAACCTCAATCCCATCTAGCCTGGTCGACTGTACCTGAGTATTCTCCTCGACAACATTGTCTTTCTCCAGTGTAAACACTGATGAAAAATATCCATTTAACGCTTCCCCTATCTCCTCTGATTCCACACACAACTTTCCACGACTATCCTTGATTGGCCCTAATCTTACTCTAGTCATTATTTTGTTCCTGATATACCTATAGAAAGCCTTAGGGTTTTCCTTGATCCTATCCGCCAACGACTTTTCGTGTCCTCTCCTCGCTCTTCTTAACTCTCCCTTTAGGTCCTTCCTGGCTAACTTGTATCTCTCAAGTGCCCTAACTGAGCCTTCATGTCTCATCCTAACATAAGCCTTCTTCTTCCTCTTGACAAGTGCTTCAACTTCCTTAGTAAACCACAGTTCCCTTGCTCGACAACTTCCTCCCTGCCTGACAGGTACATACTTATCAAGGACACGCAGTAGCTGTTCCTTGAAAAAGCTCCACATTTAGATTGTACCCATCCCCTGCAGTTTCCTTCCCCATCCTATACATCCTAAATCTTGCCGAATAGCATCATAATTGCCTTTCCCCCAGCTATAATTCTTGCCTTGCGGTATATACCTATCCCTGCCCATCGCTAAAGTAAACATAACCGAATTGTGATCACTATCACCAAAGTGCTCACCTACATCTAAATCTAACGCCTGGCCGGGTTCATTACCCAGTACCAAATCCAATGTGGCCTCGCCCCTTGTTGGCCTGTCTACATACTGTGTCAGAAAACCCTCCTGCACACACTGCACAAAAACTGACCCATAGTACTCGAACTATAGTATTTCCAGTCAATATTTGGAAAGTTAAAGTCCCCCATAACAACTACCCTGTTACTCTCGCTCCTGTCGAGAATCATCTTTGCTATCCTTTCCTCTACATCTCTGGAACTATTCGGAGGTTTATAGACAACTCCCAACAGGGTGACCTCTCCTCTCCCTAGCCTCGGCCCATACTACCTCAGTAGACGAGTCCTCAAATGTCCTTTCTGCCGCCGTAATACTTTCCTTGATTAACAATGCCACCCCCCCCCCCCTTTTACCATCTTCTCTGTTCTTACAGAAACATCTAAATCCTGGAACTTGCAACAACCATTCCTGTCCCTGCTCTACCCATGTCTCCGAAATCGCCACAACATCGAGATCCCAGGTACCAACCCATGCTGCAAGCTCACCCACCTTATTCCGGATGCTCCTGGCGTTGAAGTAGACACACTTCAAACCAGCATCTTGCTTGCCGGTGCCATCTTTTGAACTTTTAACCCTATCCCTGACCTCACTACTCTCAACATCCTGTACACTGGGACTACAATTTAGGTTCCCATCCCCCTGATGAATTAGTTTAAACGCCCCCCCCCCCCCCCGAAGAGCACTAGCAAATCTCTCCCCCAGGATACTGGTACCCCTCTGGTTCAGGTGAAGACCATCCTGTTTGTAGAGGTCCCACCTATCCCAGAATGAGCCCCAATTATCCAGGAAACCAAAACCCTCCCTCCTGCACCACCCCTGTAGCCACGTGTACAACTCCTCTCTCTCCTTATTTCTCACTTCGCTAGCACATCTTTAGACTATGGGAGGAAACCGGAGCACCCGGAGGAAACCCACGCAGACATGGGGAGGACGTGCAGACTCTGCACAGAGAGTGACCCAAGCCGGGAATCGAACCTGGGACCCTGGAGCTGAGGGGGATAGGGATGGGGCGCATCCCTGGGTTGTGCGCTCCTTTGGAGGGTCAGTGCAGACTCGATGGGCCAAATGGCCATCTTCTGCACTGTAGGGGTTCTACGATTTCTCTGAAATAGCAAAGCAAAGACCTTCATTAATTGTAAAGTCCAGCCTGCTGTGTAAATGCTCAGAGCTCCCCACAGCAGGTTGTGCTTCATTTTATGTTGTTTGGGAACGCAAAGACTTCGATTTGAGACTAGTTCAGACCTCTGACCATCTGCCGTAGACCCCACTGCTGCATCATGCTAAGCTTTTTACACATTGATCAGTAAAGACAAAGCAGTTCATGACCAGGTATCTCCGATCACTTGCATCACACAGAATGATCCCAATCAGCAGGACTGTTCCTGATAAGGTAAAGGATCTGGATCGGTGCAGCCTGGGAGGGCCGAAGGGCCTGTTCCTGTGCTGTAATTTTCTTTGTTCTGATGCCAAAGGCAGGAAGTGAGGATGCCATAACTGTTTCAGGGTTAGGTCTTATGATAACCACACCGACACCACTCCTCAGGCGAGGAGCAAGGTTGAGGAGGCTGTACATACATTTTTCATGAATAGCCTCAGCCAGGACGGGAATTGAACCCGCACTGCTGGCCTCGCTCCGCATCACCAACCAGCCGTCCAGCCCAATGAGCTAAACCTGTATTAGGTATAATTCAGCCATTTCGAAAGGTTTCAGGGTCCCCACGGTGCTGCTCTATCCGAAAGTCTCGTTGATCTGCTGCAATTGCATAAGGTGTTAGTGAGGCCACACCTGGAGTATTGTGTTCAGTTTTGGTCTCCTTACTTGAGAAAGGACGTACTGGCGCTGGAGGGTGTGCAGAGGAGATTCACTAGGTTAATCCCAGAGCTGAAGGGGTTGGATTACGAGGGGAGGTTGAGTAGACTGGGACTGTACTCGTTGGAATTTAGAAGGATGAGGGGGGATCTTATAGAAACATAAAAAATTATGAAGGGAATAGATAGGATAGATGGGGGCAGGTTGTTTCCACTGGTGGTTCACCCACTAGCAGAACTAGGGGACAATAAGGGGAAGTAGATTTAGGACTGAGTTTAGGAGGAACATCTTCACCCAAAGGGTTGTGAATCTATGGAATTCCTTGCCCAGTGAAGCAGTTGAGGCTCCTTCATTAAATGTTTTTAAGATAAAGATAGATAGTTTTTTGAAGGGATTAAGGGTTATGGTGTTCAGAATCAGCCATGATCTCATTGAACGGCGGAGCAGGCTCGAGGGGCCAGATGGCCGACTCCTAATCCTCGTTCTTATGATCACTCGTGTGTGAAGGACCTTCTGGTATTGGTCCAAAAACTTTTACTCGCTCGAACCTGTGCCCACTCCAATAATTCAAAATTTGCCATTTCCATGCCAACATTAAAAGACTCAGTCTCCAGTCAGAGTGTGCAAGCTGACACATGGTGCAGGAGTGTGCATGTGAAAGGTATTTTGCCTGAGGCGAAGGTTATTCCACCCCCCGCCCCCCACCGTGTCTCCCCCCCTCCGTGTGTGTCCCCACCGTGCCTTCCCCCCCCCCCCCCCCCCACACCGTGGTCGTCCCCCCCCCCCCCCCCCGTGGCTCCAGCTATGTTGACGCAGACAGCAATGCTTTCCAATTACATTATGGACACCGAGCTCAAAATGAATTCACAGCGATGTATTTCCGAGATACAAAATGTACATCAATACAAGTCTTCCGTAAACGTACGGACGGCAGTCCTTGCTCTCCAACTCTGCCCCTGAGCTGGACATAGTGTGGACACAATTTGCTGGCCCTCTACAATCTGAGCCCAACAGCACAGCAACATTTCACTGAAATGTAGATATTTAAACTTTTAACCAACACTATATCGTGTGCAATTCTGGTCGCCACACTACCAGAAGGATGTGGAGGCTTTAGAGAGGGTGCAGAGGATGTTTACCAGGATACTGCCTGGTATGGAGGGCATTAGCTGTGAAGAAAGGTTGGATAAACTCGGTTTGTTCTTATTGGAACGACGGAGGTTGAGGGGTGTCCGAATAGAGGTCTACAAAATTATGAGGGAATGGACACAGTGGATAGTCAGAGGCTTTTTCCCAGGGTAGAGGGGTCAATTACTAGGGGGCATAGGTTTAAAGGTGCGAGGGGCAAGGTTTAGAGGAGATGTACGAGGCAAGTTTTTTTACACAGAGGGTAGTGGGTGCCTGGAACTCGCTGCCGGAGGAGGTGGTGGAAGCAGGGACGATAGTGACATTTAAGGGGCATCTGGACAAATACATGAATAGGATGGGACTAGAGGGATACGGACCCCGGAAGTGTGGAAGATTTTAGTTTAGGCGGGCAGCATGGTCGGCACAGGCTTGGAGGGCCGAAGGGCCTGTCCCTGTGCTGTACTTTTCTTTGTTTTTTATGTGATACAGTTGCATAAATCAGTACACACACAAAACAGAGTCAGCCCAAAACCTTCACCAAATATCAGAGCTTGAAGCCAAGTCCCAGTCGTCAGCTTTCAAAGCTGTTAACTCAACACTGGGACAGAACCAATGACTTTGCCGGACTCCCAGCACCAGGCCGACAGTCAACACTGCACAACAAGCAGTCTGCCAGCATCAACACCCAATTGTTTTGATAGTGCAAGAATCCTAATGATCAGCACTGTGGAGTTAATTATAGTTTTCCAAGACTTCGTACAGGTCCAACCCCTGTACGGAGGCTCGGTTAGCAACTTTGATTGTTGACTTGTTCAATAGCAAGGCACTGTAAATAGGCAGTACGCCGACTCTTAATGTTTTCAGTGCTGGTTAAAAACACTACTTCGCACTGTCAAAACGTGGGCTGATAGTTTTTGATGCATGACTGAAGGATGTGATCTATTGCTGGATTCAAATTACAATTGGTGAGTTGCAGTAGAGGTTGACCACAGATCATCAATAATCCAAACCACATTACCACACTAGATAAACTACTACTAAAGCGCCGGCATTAACGAGTAGTAATCCCAACTGGAATCACTTTCAATACAAGTTAGTAAACAGCGACGTGTTGATCCAAGTTACACAATGAACCCGTGCTGAGGTATCAGCTCACAACAATGTACAACGATTCAACCTCACACAATCCATATTAGATGTTTGTTTTTTGGGGGGGGGGGGCGTATCAGAATCAACAGGCGCCCCCCCCCCACCCCCCCTCCCTTCCAAACTTGCTCCAGTCAACGTGTGAATACTCGCTCGGCAGGTAATGGGCACGGACAGGTAGTGTCGTCCCCATGGTTGAGGTTTTGCTCACGGCCATTGCCAAACCCAGAGGAACACAAGGAGCAGAGCGAGATGGGCCAATAGGATATTATTCATCCCCCCAAGCTAACCCGGATACATGGCTACCGATAAAATCCTTCCTCACGAATACTTTCTGGGGGGGGTCCCTCTCACTGGGGGGGTGGGGGGGGAGGGGGTTCCTTTCTCTGGGTGGGGCAGGAGGATCCCTCCCTCTGGGGGGGAAGGAGGGCCCCTCTCTCTGGGGAGGGGGGGGGGGGGGGGGGGGGAGGGGGGGGGGGAGGGGGGGGAGGGTCCCTCTCTCTGGGGGGGGGGAGGGGGGGCCCCCTCTCTCTGGGGGGGGGGAGCGGGGGCCCTCTCTCTGGGGGGGGGGAGGGGGGGGCCCCTCTCTCTGGGGGGGGGGGGGGCAGGGCGGGGGGGCCCCTCTCTCTGGGGGGGGGGGAGGGAGGGGGGCCCATCTCTGGGGGGGGGGGATGGGGGGGGAGGGGGGCCCCTCTCTCTGTGGGGGGGGGGAAGGGGGGCCCCTCTCTCTGTGGGGGGGGGAAGGGGGGCCCCTCTCTCTGGGGGGGGGAGGGGGGTCCCTCTCTCTGGGAGGGGGGGTGGTGAGTAGGGGAGGGGGACCCTCTCTCTGGGTGGGGGGGGAGGGTGGTGGGGGGAGGGTGGGGGGGGGGGAGGGTGGTGGGGGGAGGGTGGTGGGGGTCCCTCTCTCTGGGGTGTACCGGAAGCCCCGCCCCGGCGCGGCGGTGATTGGGCGATGCCGCTGATTGGCGGTGTGACGCATGTCGGGGGTGCGCTGTGATTGGCGGCACGGCTGTCAATCATTTAAAACCGGCCCCGCCCTCCCCGCCGTGAGGCCCCGGGACCCCCCCCCCGCTCCGGGTGCCGCTTACTTGGGCGCGGTCTCCTCGGGCTGGAAGGTGAGCTCATGTCGAGGGAGAGATCGATGCGGCGCCGCGCCTCCCGGTTCTCCTGTTTGAGTTTGGCTTCCAGGCGCGAGAGCTTCTGCTCCAGGGAGGAGGCCGCCATCTCCGCGCTGCCGCCGCGCACTGCGCAGCCCCGCCCCCCCTGCCCGCGCAGCCCCGCCCCCCCCTGCCCGCGCAGCCCCGCCCCCCCCTGCCCGCGCAGCCCCGCCCCCCCTGCCCGCGCAGCCCCGCCCCCCCTGCCCGCGCAGCCCCGCCCCCCCCTGCCCGCGCAGCCCCGCCCCCCCTGCCCGCGCAGCCCCGCCCCCCCCTGCCCGCGCAGCCCCGCCCCCCCCTGCCCGCGCAAGCCCCGCCCCCCCCTGCCCGCGCAGCCCCGCCCCCCCTGCCCGCGCAGCCCCGCCCCCCCCTGCCCGCGCAGCCCCGCCCCCCCTGCCCGCGCAGCCCCGCCCCCCCTGCCCGCGCAGCCCCGCCCCCCCCGCCCGCGCAGCCCCGCCCGCGCAGCCCCGCCCCCCCTGCCCGCGCAGCCCCGCCCCCCCTGCCCGCGCAGCCCCGCCCCCCCTGCCCGCGCAGCCCCGCCCCCCCTGCCCGCGCAGCCCCGCCCCCCCTGCCCGCGCAGCCCCGCCCCCCTGCCCGCGCAGCCCCGCCCCCTCCCCGCGCACACCCCCTGAAGTATAATCCCCTGTACAATATACCGAACCACTAGAATATCATCCCTTATATAAAATATACCACACCCCCTGGAGTATCACCCCCTCGAGAATGTATATCACACTCCCTCCTGTATCAGACACACATCCTATAGAATACATACCACACCCCTTGGAGTATATCACACATCCTATAGAATACATACCATGCCCCTGGAGTATATCACACACCCCGTAGAATACATACCATGCCCCTGGAGTATAACACACTCACACCCTATAGAATATGTACCACACCCCTAGAGTATCACGCCCGCCCTAAACAATGTATACCACACCGCATGGAGTATCACACACGTCGTATATAACATATACCACACCCCTGGAGCATAATTCCCTGTAGAATAATCCCCGAGAGAATGTATATCACACTCCCTGGAGTATCGCGCACACGCCCTTTAGAATATATACCACACCCCTTAGAGTATCATCCCCTATATAGTATATACCACACACCATGGAGTATCACCCCCTAGAGAATATATATCACACCTCCTGGAATATCACCCCCCCCCCCATAGAATATATACCACACCCCCTGGAGTATCACACACGCCCTATATAATACATACCACCCTGGATTATCACGCACGCACACACCCGATAGAATATATACTGCACACCCTGGAGTATCTCACACACCCTATAGAATATATACCACATCCCTTGAATATCACACACATACCCTATAGAATAGATATCACACCCCTGGCGTATCACACATACACTCTACATAATATATACCACACCCCCATGAGTATCACACACCCCCCTATAGAATATATACAACCCCCTGGAGTATCTCACAACTCCCCTATATAATATATACCACACACCCTAGAGTATCACACACCCTGAAATATCACATGCACACCATATAGAATATATACAACACCCCTGGAATATCACACGCGCACCCTACATAATATACACCACACCCCCTGGAGTATTACATACACACACGATAGAATATACCACACACCCTGGAGTATCGCACACATCCCCTATATAAAATATACCACAGCCCATGGAGTACCACACACATGCACACGCTATGGAATATGCACCACATATCCTGGAATATCACATGCACACCCCATAGAATATATACCACACCCCTAGATTATCTCACACATGCACCCTATACAGTATGTAGCACACCCCTGGAGTTTCGAACGCGCACCCTATAGAATATGTACCACACCCCCAGAGTATCATCACCTATAGTATCTATACCACACCCCCTGGAGTATCATCCCCTGCAGAATATATACCACACCCCGTAGAGTATCACCCCTGTATAGTATATACCACAACAGCTGGAGTATCACACACACCCTATAGAATATATACCACAACCCCTGGAGTATCACACACACTATAGAATATATACCACACCCTCTGGAGTATCATCATCTTTAGTGTCTATACCACACCTCCTGGAATATCATCCCCTGTAGAATATATACCACACCCCCTAGAGTATCACCAGCTATATAATATATACCACACCACCTGGAGTATCACACATGCACACCCTATACAATATATACCACATCCACTGGCGTATCACACACACCCTGTAGAATATGTACCACACCCCTAGAGTATTACATACACGCTCTATACAATATATACCACATCCCTGGCTTATCGTCCCCTACATAATATATACCCCACACCCTGGAGTATCATACACAACCTATAGAATACATACCACACCCCTGGCGTATCATATCCTGTAGAATATATACCACACGCCCTGGAGTATCATCTCCTATAAAATATATACCACACCCCTGGAGTATCATCCCCTATAGAATATAGCCAACATCCCCTGGAGTATAATTCCCTATAGAATATATACCACACCCCTGGAGTATCATCCCCTATAGAATATAGCCAACATCCCCTGGAGTATAATTCCCTATAGAATATATACCACACCCCTGGAGTATCACACACACACGAGAGAATATATACCAAACACTCTGGAGTACATTCACCTATTGTATCAATATCACACCCCCTGGAGTATCATCCAACAGAAGCCAGCAGAGCAGAGCCGCTGATTGGCTGTTGCACGGAAAATTTACATCATTGCATTGCGGTCACTGTATCCAGAAGGTGGTTTGTGGAGGAGCTGTTGTCAAGTGACAGTTAAACCCCAAACATTTCTTCAGTGTTTCTTCCCTACCTCCTCCTCTAACCAAAAAAAACCAATCACTGTAAGGATCCCAGCCGAGTAAAGATCAAGAGGGAGACTGGAGGACAGGTAGAAGTAGAAAGAAGTTGAACCATGACGTCACAGCCAACAGGTAAGTAATTGGCTGGTGACTGGTAAGTAGCTTTTCTTTTCCCTGAGGTGTGTTGATAAGGTAAGGTTTTTCTATTTCTATTTTATTATTGTGTGATTGGTGACAATTTTTCTTTTTTTTTCCCTTTTTCATTTATCTATTATTTGATATTATAGTTGGACAAAGTTAAGCTTAAGATTAAAAATGGCAGGAGATCTCAGACCCGTGTTCTGCTCCTCTTGCTCAATGTGGGAGCTCAGGGTTGCAGCCATTGCCCCTGACTCCTTCATGTGTGGGAAGTGTGTCCAGCTGCAGCTCCTGTTAGGCCGCATGACGGCTCTGGAGCTGCGGATGGTCTCACTTTGGAGTATCCGTGATGCTGAGGAGGCCATGGATAGCACGTTCAGTGAATTGGTCACACCGCAGATTAGGATTGGTGAGGGAGACAGGGAATGGGTGACCAAAAGGCAGAGAAAGAGCAGGAAGGCAGTGCAGGTGTCCCCTGCGGTCATCTCCCTCACAAAACATTGGATACTGTTGGGGGAGATGGCTCACCAGGGGAAGGCAGTAGTAGCCAGGCTCATGGCACCATAGCTAGCTCTGCTGCACAGAAGGGCAGGATAAAGACTGGCAGGGCTATAGTCATAGGGCATTCAATCGTAAGGGGAGCAGACAGGCGTTTCTGTGGTCGGAAACGAGACTCCCGAATGGTATGTTGCCTCCCGGGTGCTCGGGTCAGGGATGTCTCAGATCAGCTGCAGGACATACTAAAGGGGGAGGGTGAACAGCCAATTGTCGTGGTGCATATAGGCACCAACGATATAGGTAAAAAACGGGATGAGATCCTACAATCAGAACTTAGGGAGTTAGGAGATAAGTTTAAAAAGTCTGACCTCATAGGTAGTCATCTCAGGATTGCTACCAGTGCCACGGGACAGTCAGAGTAGAAATGAAAGAATAGGCAGGATGAATACGTGGCTTGAGAGATGGTGAGAGGTATAGACAGGGTGGATAGCAAGATGCTTTTTCCCCAGAGTGGGGAATTACTAGGGGTCACGAGTTCAAGGTGAGAGGGGGAAGGTTTCCGGGAGATGTGCATGGAAAGTTCTTTACGCAGAGGGTGGTGGGTGCCTGGAACGCATTGTCGACGGAGGTGGTAGAGGCGGGCACGATAGCGTCATTTAAGGTGTATCTCGACAGATACATGAATGGGTGGGGAGCAGAGGGATACAGATCCTTAGAAAATAGGCAACAGTTTCAGATAGAGGATCTGGATCGGCGCAGGCTTGGAGGGCCGAAGGGCCTGTTCCTGTGCTGTAATTTTTCTTTGTTCTTTGTGTCCCCTGTAGAATATATACCACACCCCTGGAGGAGCACACACACGCACACCCTATATAATATGTACCACACCCCAAGATTATCACACACACACATCCTATACATAAGAACATAAGAACTAGGAGCAGGAGTCGGCCATCTGGCCCCTCGAGCCTGCTCTGCCATTCAATTAGATCATGGCTGATCTTTTGTGGACTCAGCTCCACTTTCCGGCATCACGGATGCTCCAAAGTATATATACCACACCCCTCAGAGAATCATCCCCTATATCGTATATACCACACCCCTCAGAGAATCATCCCCTATATCGTATATACCACACCCCTCAGAGAATCATCCCCTATATCGTATATACCACACCCCTCAGAGAATCATCCCCTATATCGTATATACCACACCCCTCAGAGAATCATCCCCTATATCGTATATACCACACACCCTAGAGTACCATAGACACGCACACCCTATATAATATGTACCACACCCCTAGAGTATCACACACATCCCCTACAGAATATACACCACACTCCTGGAGTATCACCCACACCCTATATAATATATACCACACCTCCTGGAGTATCACGCACACCCTTTAGAATATATACTGCACCCCTGGAGTATCATTTCCTACAGAATATATTCCACACCCCTGGAGTATCACCCCTATAGAATATATATCACACAGCCCGGAGTATCACACACACCCCTATATAATATATACCACCGCTGGAATATCACACACAAATACCCTATACAATATATATCACACGCCCTGGAGGATCATGCACACACACCCTATAGGATATATACCACACCCAGAGGATCTCTCACATACATGCGCACCCTATAGAATATTAACCACACCCCTGGTGTATCTCACATACGGCCTATAGAATATATACCACACCCCCTGGAGTATCTCTCACACCCCTATAGAATACATTCCACCCCTGGGGTATCTCACACCCCTATAGAATATGTTCCACCCCCTGGAGTATCACACACATCCCCTATAGAATATATACCACACCTCCTAGAGTATCACATGCACACCCTGTAGAATGTATACCACACCCACTGGAGTATCACACGTACACCATATAGAATATATACAAAGCCCCCTGGAGTATCACACACACCCTATATAATATATACCACGCCCCCTGGATTGTTGCACACACACGCTCTGTAGAGTATATACCACATGCCCTGGTGTATCACACACATCCCCTATAGAATATATACCACACCCCCCGGAGTATCATCCCCTATATAATACATGCCTCATCCTCCGGAGTATCATCCCCTACAGAATATATGCCACATACCTTGGAGTACCATCATCTACAATATATATACCATACCCCTGGAGTATCATCCACTGTAGAATATATGCCACACCCGCTCAGGTATCATCCCTTATATAATATACACTACATCCCCTGGTGTATCACACACACATACCATATAGAATAAATAACACACACCCAGGGTATTTCACACACACAACCTATACAATATATACCACACCCCTGCAGTATCACACACATTCACTGTACAATATAATACCACACACCCCGGCGTATTGTCCCCTATAGAATATATACCACACCCCATGGAGTATCACACACACTCTATAGAATATATACCACGCCCCTGGTGTATCATCCCCAGTAGAATATATACCACACACCCTTGAGTCTCATCTCCTATAGAATATATACCATACACCCTGGAGTATCATCCCTTATAGAATACATGCCCCATCCTCTGGTGTATCACCCCCTATAGAATATACACCACATACACTGGAGTATCACACACAAACCCTGATAGAATATATGCCAAACACTCTGGAGTATCATCACCCATACTATCTATATCACACACCCGGAGTATCATCCCCTGTAGAATATATACCACACCCCCTAGAGTATCATCCTATATATAATATATACCACGCCCCCTGGAGTATCACACGCACCCGATAGAATATATACCACATCCACTAGATTATCTCACACACGTGCCTTATACAATATATACCACAACCCACGGAGTATCACACATACCCTATAGAATATATACCACACCCCTGGAGTATCACAAGCCCTGTAGAATATATATCACACCCCATGGAGTATCACACACATCCTCTATAGAATATATGCCACACCCCTTGTATCATCCCCTATAGAATATATACCACACCCTCTGGGGTATCCCGCCTATAGTATCTATACCACACACCCTGGTGTATCCCCTGTAGAATATATACCACACCCCACGGAGTATCATTTCCTATCAAATATGTATCACAACCCCTGGACTATCATCCCCTATAGAATATATACCACACGTCCTGGCGTATCACACACACACACACACACACACACACCATAGAATATATACCACACCTCCAAAAGTATCATCCATATATAAAATATACCACATCCACTGGAGTATCACACACACGCACACCCTATGGAATATACATCACATATCCTGGAGTATCACATGCACACCCTATAGAATATATACCACACCCCTAGAGTATTTAACACACACACCTTATGCAGTATATACCACACCCCCTGGTGTATCAAACACACACCCTATAGAATATGTACCACACCCCCTGGAGTATCATCCCATGTAGAATATACATACCACACTCCCTGGAGTATCATCCCTGTAGAATATAAATAACGCCCCCTAGAGTATCACACCCCCCATACAGAATATATACCACACCCCTGATGTATCATCTCCTGTAGAATATATACCACACACCCCAGAGTATCATACCCTATAGAATATATATCACACCCCTGGAGTATCATCCCCTATATAAATTATACCACATCCCCTGGAGTATCATTCCATATAGAATATATACCACACCCCCTTGAGTATCACACACACACACACACACACCCTAGAGAATATATATACCAAACACCTTGGAGTATCATCACCTATAGTATTTATATCACACCCCCTGCAGTATCATCCCCTGTAGAATATATACCGCACCCATAGAGTATCACCCCTATATAATATATACCACATCCCCTGGAGTATCACACAGACACTATAGAATATATACCACACCTCCTATATTATCTCACACCCACACCCCATACAATATATACCATACCCCCAAAGTATCTCACACACCCTATAGAATATACATCCCCGGCATATCACCCCTAAATAATATATACCACAACACCTGGAGTATCACCGCTTATAGAATATATACCACATGCCCTGGAGTATCACCCCCTACAGAATATATACCATACCCCCTGGCGTATCACCACCCCACTGAATACACATCACACCCCTGGAGTATCACAAACCCTATCGAATACATACCACAACCCCTGGAGTATCATCCCCTATAGAAAATATAACACACACCCTGATGTATCATCACCTATAGAATGTATATCAAAACCTCTGGAGTAGCATCCCGATAGAATATATACCTCACACCTTGGAGTATCACATTCACACTCTATAGAATATATACCACACCCCTGATGTATCATCCCCTGAAGAATATATACCACACATCCTGGAGTATCACCCCTATAGAATATATACCACACACCCTGGAGTATCATGCCCTACATAATATACACCATACACCCTGGAGTATCATCCCCTATAGAATATATACAGCACTCCCTGGAGTACCACACAAAGGCAACAGAATATATACCACACCGCCTGATATCATCCCCTATAGAATTTATACCACACCCACTTGGAGTATCATCCCTTATAGTATCTATACCACACCCCCTGGAATATCATCTCCAATATAATATAGCCCCCTCCCCCCCCCCCCCCCCCCCCCCCCCGATTATCACCCCCTATAGAATATAGGCGTTTTTCATGCCAAAGGGCATAACTTTGAATTGGTATATACCATCTAGATTCACAAAAGCTGAAATCTCCTTCGCCCTTTCGGATAAAGCTACCTGCCAGTAACCTTTAAGTAAATCCAGTTTGGAAATAAAAGCTGATTGTCCCACTTTCTCAATGCAATCCTCCAAACGTGGGATAGGATAAGAGTCCATTCTTGTAACTGCATTATCTGTAGTCCACACACAACCGTTGGTTAACGTCCGATTTTGGTACCATCGCTATGGGTGACCTCCTTGGGTGTAACCATTTTTAAGCATACTCTCAATCTCTCTGTTAACCTGTGCCAATTTTAAAGGGTTAAGTCTGTGTGGATGTTGTTTAATTGGAACAGCATTTCCCACATCTACATCACGTATAGACATTTGTGATATCAATAACTCTTTCAGGTTAGTTCCTCTGGAAGGTAACTGAAGATAAAATGTGGAAGGGAATTCGGCCCTGGTGAGTGCACATGGCACCAGGCATGACAGATTGGTCAAAGGCCGCTGCCTGCCAGCAGGGGGGGCGGCAGAAAAGGTCCCAGAACACGAGGGGAGATTCAAAGCTTTCTGGCTAGAACACTCAGACCTTAATCGCCGGGCAGACCCACACAATCTCAATGAGGAAGTAAGAGGGCCTCTCGAACCCGTCTTTATGCTTGAATTACAACCCACACTCAGTAAATTGGTGAAATTAATAATGCCAGAGTGGGAGGAGGAGTCGGTCCCCTTTTCAGCTCTGGTCCGCAAACGTAGCCACGTTGGCCGGGACCAGGGGGCGAAGATCCGGGCCCCAGAGGGAGGGTGCAAGTCACAAAATTCAGACGGGGCATCGGGTAGGAGATCCAGAGTCAGCCACCACTGTGGAAAAGAGGGACATTGGGCGAAGACTTACATAGCTAAACAGGCAGGTGGCCGCAGCAGGGGATGGGGACGTCAACTGCCCACAGCCAGGGGGGGGGGGGCGGATCTGTAAAGATTCAAGTACCTGCTAATGCTCGCATTCAAAGCATTGTCTGGCATCTTTGAATTTGTCTATATATATGTTTGTGGAACCCACCTCTCCATTCACCTGAGGAAGGAGCTGCGCTCCGAAAGCTAGTGTTTGAAACAATCCTGTTGGACTTTAACCTGGTGCTGTGAGACTTCTTACTGTGCTCACCCCAGCCCAGCGCCGGCATCTCCACATCATCTCTTGACTTGGGAACAGAAGAGGTGTAACTGCCGCACCTTTGGGTGCTGAATAAAGCCATTGAAATTTAACAACTGGACTCGATTCTCTGTGGGAACAAAGAGATCTAACACGGGAGCTATGAGTAGGTTACGGGAATTATGATTGATTTACGGGGGCTATGAGTGAGTTATGACTGCTATGAATGAGATCAGGAACTATGGGTGTGATTCTCCGAACCCGGGAGAAATCGTGAGGCTGGCGTCAAATCCGGGCGGGTTTGACGCCAGCCTCCCCCTCCCCGACCGGGATCCGATTCTGCTCCCCGGTCGGGGCTAGCATGCCGCGGCCGTGAACTCCGGAATCGCGGGCTTAACGAATTTCGTTAAGCCCGCTTGCCAGAGTTTGCGACGGCTGACGCGTCACATGACGTCAGCCGCGCATGCGCGGATTGGAAGACTCCAACCCGCGCATGCGCGGGCCGGTATGCCCCTCCGCCGCCCTGCGAATGGATACAGCGGGGCGACGGAAGGATAAAGAGTGCGCGGGGTAAGTACCCGCTGCCCACGATCGGTGCCCACCGATCGCGGGCCCATGGCACCCTTGGCACGGCCGTGGTACTGCCGTGTCAATCGGTGCCATGGTTCCCAAGATCACAACTTTACGGCCGTTTTTACGAACGGTCAGACCAGGTGTGTTTGACGTTCCTAAAAACGGCCGTAAAGGCCTTGGACTTCGGCCCATCGGCCAGCTGAGAATCGCTGCTCGCCGTAAAAAAACGGTGGGCAGCGATTCGTGTCGGGAGGCGGGCGTGGGGGGGGGGGGGGGAATAGCGGGAGGGCATCAGACCAGCGTGGCCGTAAAAATTTACGACCCCCGCTATTCTCCGCACCGTCGTGAGTGCGGAGAATCGCCCCCTATGAGTGAGTTACTGGGGGCTATGGGTGAGTTATAGGAGTCCGATGAATGAGTTATTGGGGGGCTATGAGTGAGTTACAGGAAGCTATGGTTGAGTTATGATGGGTATGGGTGTATTACATAGAATACATAGAACAGTACAGCACAGAACAGGCCCTTCGGCCCTCGATGTTGTGCCGAGCAATGATCACCCCACTTAAACCCACATAACTCGTATACCCGTAACCCAACAATCCCCCCATTAACCTTACACTACGGGCAATTTAGCATGGCCAATCCACCTAACCCGCACATCTTTGGACTGTGGGAGGAAACCGGAGCACCCGGAGGAAACCCACGCACACACGGGGAGGACGTGCAGACTCCACATAGACAGTGACCCAGCCGGGAATTGAACCTGGGACCCTGGAGCTGTGAAGCATTGATGCTAACCACCATGCTACCGTGAGGCCATTACGGTGGGTATGGGTGGGTACGGTGGGTACCATTACGGTGGGTATGGTTGAGTTACAGTGGGTATGGGTGGGTACTGGTGGGGATGGGTGGGTTCCAGTGGGTATGGGTGGGACACGGTGGGTATGGGTTGGTTACGGTGGGTATGGGTTGGTTATGATGGGTATGGGAGGGCCCCGATGTGTATGGGTGGGTTCCGGTGGGTATGGGTTGGTTACGGTGGGTATTGTTGAGTTCTGGTGGGTATGGCAGGGTTACGGTGGGTATGGGAGGGCCCCGATGGGTATGGGAGGGCCCCGATGGGTATGGGTTGGTTACGGTGGGTATGGGTTAGTTACGGTGGGTATGGGTGGGTTATGCTGGGTATGGTTGAGTTATGGTGGGTATGGGTAGTTTCTGTTGGGTATAGTCAAGTTCTGGTGGGTATGGGAAGGTTCCAGCAGGAATGGGTTGTTTATGGTGGGTATGGGAGGGTCCCGATGGGTATGGGTGGGTTCCGGTGGGTATGGGTTGGTTACGGTGGGTATGGGTGAGGTTTGGTGGGTATGGGAAGGTTCCAGCGGGAATGGGTTGTTTACGGTGGGTATGGGAGGGTCCCGATGGGTATGGATTAGTTATGGTGGGTTTGGGTGGGTATGGTTGAGTAATGGTGGGAATGGGTGCGTTCTGGTGGGTATGGCTGAGATGTGGTGGGTATGGGTGAGTTCCACTGGGTATGGGTAGGTCACGGTGGGTATGGGTGGATTCCAGTGGGTAAGGGTGGGTTCTGCTGAGTATGGTTGAGTTATGGTGGGTATGGGAAGGTTCCAGCAGGAATGGGTTGGTTACGGTGGGTATGCTTGAGTTATGGTGGGTATGGTTGAGTTATGGTGGGTATGGGAGGGTTCCACTGGGTATGGGTGGGTATGGGTTGGTTAGAGTGGGTATGGTTGAGTTACGGTGGGTATGGCTGGGTTCCGGTGGCTATGGTTGAGTTATGGTGGGTATGGGAGGGTTCCACTGGGTATGGGTGGGTATGGGTTGGTTAGAGTGGGTATGGTTGAGTTACGGTGGGTATGGCTGGGTTCCGGTGGCTATGGTTGAGTTATGGTGGGTATGGGTGGGTTCCAGCGGGGATGGGTGGGTTATGCTGGGTATGGTTGAGTTATGGTGGGCATAGGTGGGTTCGCTGGGTATGGCTGGGTTCCGTTGGATATGTGTAGGTTTTGGTGGGTATGGTTGAGTTCCGGTGGCTATGGCTGGGTTCCGGTGGGGATGTGTGGGTTCTGGTGGGTATGGTTGAGTTCTAGAACATAGAACAGTACAGCACAGAACAGGCCCTTCGGCCCTCAATGTTGTGCCGAGCCATGATCACCCTACTCAAACCCATGTATCCACCCTATACCCATAACCCAACACCCCCCCCCCCTAACCTTACTTTTATTAGGACACTACGGGCAATTTATCATGGCCAATCCACCTAACCCGCACATCTTTGGACTGTGGGAGGAAACCGGAGTACCCGGAGGAAACCCACGCACACAGGGGGAGGACGTGCAGACTCCGCACAGACAGTGACACAGCCGGGAATCGAACCTGGGACCCTGGAGCTGTGAAGCATTTATGCTAACCACCATGCTACCGTGCTGCCCCAAGTTCTGGTGGGTATGTGTCAGTTCCGGTGGGCATGGGTACTCACCCATGCCCACCGGAACTGACACATACCCACCAGAACTTGGGGTGGGTATGGGTGAGTTCTGGTGGGTATGGGTGAGTTCTGGTGGGTATGGGTGAGTTCTGGTGGGGATGTGTGGGTTCTGGTGGGTATGGCTGGGTTCCGGTGGGTATGGTTGAGTTCCGGTGGCTATGGCTGGGTTCCGGTGGGGGTGTGGGTTCCGGTGGGTATGGGTGAGTTAGGGTGGGTATGGGAAGGTTCTGGTGGGTATGGGTTGGTTACGGTGGGTATGCGTGAATTATGGTGGCTTTGGTTGAGGAACGGTGGGTATGGGTGGGTTCTGTTGGGTATGGTTGAGTTCTGGTGGGTATGGGAGGGTTACACTGGGTATGGGTTGGTTAGAGTAGATACGGGTGAGTTACGGTGGGTATGGTTGAGTTATAGTGGGAATCATAGATTATCATAGAATTTACAGTGCAGAAGGAGGCCACTCGGCCCATCGAGTCTGCACCGGCTCTTGGAAAGACTACCCTAACCGAGGTCAACGACTCCACCCTATCCCCATAACCCAGTAACCCCACCCAACACTAAGGGAAATTTTGGACACTAAGGGCAATTTATCATGGCCAATCCACCCAACCTGCACATCTTTGGACTGTGGGAGGAAACCGGAGCACCCGGAGGAAACCCACGCAGACACGGGGAGGATGTGCAGACTCCACACAGACAGTGACCCAGCCGGGAATCGAACCTGGGACCCTGGAGCTGTGAAGCCATTGTGCTAACCGCAATGCTACCGTGCTGCGGTAGGTTCCGGTGGGTGAGTTCCGGTGGTTATGGGTTGGTTAGAGTGGGTACGGGTGAGTTACGGTGGGTATGGGTGGGTATAGTTGAGTTATGGTGGGTTCTGGTGGGTATGGGTGGGTTCTGGTGGGTATGGGTGATTTTCGGTGGGTATGGCTGCGTTCTGGTGGGTATGGGTGAGTTTCGGTGGGTATGGCTGCGTTCTGGTGGGTATGGCTGCGTTCTGGTGGGTATGGGTGAGTTTCGGTGGGTATGGCTGCGTTCTGGTGGGTATGGGTGAGTTTTGGTGGGTATGGCTGCGTTCTGGTGGGTATGGGTGAGTTTCGGTGGGTATGGCTGCGTCCTGGTGGGTATGGCTGAGTTCTGGTGGGTATGGCTGCGTTCTGGTGGGTATGGCTGCGTTCTGGTGGGTATGGCTGAGTTCTGGTGGGTATGGGTGGGTTCTGGTGGGTATGGCTGCGTTCTGGTGGGTATGGGTGGGTTCTGGTGGGTATGGGTGGGTTCTGGTGGGTATGGCTGCGTTCTGGTGGGTATGGGTGGGTTCTGGTGGGTATGGGTGGGTTCTGGTGGGTATGGGTGGGTTCTGGTGGGTATGGGTGGGTTCTGGTGGGTATGGGTGGGTTCTGGTGGGCTACGGTTGAAACACTGATGGGTCTCAGTCTTCAGTTTGGTGGTCAGTCCACTGGGATCTGGCCGCCAGCCCTAGACTTGCACAACTGCTGCCCATTTGTGGGCACCTTGACCAGGAGAGGCTGAGGCACTAGGGCCTTGGGCTGGGACCCAGGAACACTGAAGAAATGGCCGATACTGTCGCAAATCATCATCGTCTGTAGAGGAATTGAACGCTGGATGTGGGCTTTATAAATGGACACTCACTTGTGTCCATTGATATAGTCAAAGAGACTCTCTCTGTGAGGCCCCTCCCTTTGTTCTGGAGTCTGTTGCATCCTGCAGACCCCATGCAATAATATTTTCAGTCTCTTCACGTACTCCCCAGTCACCCGTAATGTTTGTGACCTGGAGGACATTGTTATATTTTATTGTTTCACTGGATTTGGGCGTCATTGGTTAGGCCAGCATTTATTGCCCAGCCCTAATTGCCCTTCAGAAGGTGGTGGTGAGCTGCCTTCCTGAACCGCTGCAGTCCATGTGGTGTAGGTACACCCGCTGTGCTGTTAGGGAGGCAGTTCCAGGATTCTGACCCAGCGACAGTGAAGGAACGGCCGATACATTCCCGAGTCAGGGTAGTGTGTTTCATATTGAGTGTAAAAATTACAACTCCTGCTCCATTATCTAAAGGCGCTGCTTCTCAATCGCTGTCTGCGCTTCACGCTTCAGATCTGTGACCACCTTTTCAGGGGCGGGGATGAGGGGGGTGGTGCTGGAATGCATCATCAACCCCTGGAATGACATTTTAATATTGGTTAAGTTGCCTGTTTGTGTGGTAATGCCCATTAGATGTAACAGGAATGCAGAGTACTGGGCTAATGGCAAGATTCTTGGTAGTGTAGATGAACAGAGAGATCTCGGCATCCAGGTACATAAATCCCTGAAAGTTGCCACCCAGGTTAATAGGGCTGTTAAGAAGGCATATGGTGTGCTAGCCTTTATCAGCAGGGGGATTGAGTTTCGGAGCCACAAGGTCATGCTGCAGCTGTACATAACTCTGGTGCGGCCGCTCCTGGAGTACTGCGTGCAGTTCTGGTCACCACATTATAGGAAGGATGTGGAAGCTTTGGAAAGGGTTCAGAGGAGATTTACTAGGATGTTGCCTGGTATGGAGGGAAGGTCTTACGAGGAAAGGCTCAGGGACTTGAGGTTGTTTTCGTTAGAGAGGAGAAGGCTGAGAGGTGACTTATAGAGAACATATAAGATAGTCAGAGGGTTAGATAGGGTGACATGTGAGAGTCTCTTTCCTCGGATGGTGATGACCAACACGAGGGGACATAGCTTTAAATTGAGGGGTGGTAGATATAGGACAGATGTCAGAGGCAGTTTCTTTACTCAGAGAGTAGTAGGGGTGTGGAACGCCCTGCCTGCAACAGTAGTAGACTCACCAACTTTAAGGGCATTTAAGTGGTCACTGGATAGACATATGGATGAAAATGGAATAGTGTAGGTCAGATCGGCTTCAGATGGTTTCACAGGTCGGCGCAACATCGAGGGCCGAAGGGCCCTGTACTGCGCTGTAAGTGTTCTATGTTCTAGATGCTACAAAACTGATATAAATAGACTAAAGACTGAAACTAGTCATTGGGTAAGGAGCTATGTGCTTGTGATGTATAATGCTACAAATAAATATCTGTGTGTAAGGATCTACTCCAGTTATATCCTTCGGCAATTGCCTTCATAAATTGTAACGCGGAGCAATTGGTTTTCCCATACATCTGTTGCTCACGTACTTCCAAGTGGTAGAGTTCAGGAATTTGGAAGGTTCTGTCGAAGGAAATATGGTGAGTTGCTACAGTGCATCTTGTAGATGGTAAACATGGACTCAACTGTGCGTTGGGGGGAGTGAATGTTTAAGATGGTGGATGGAGCGCCAATCAAGCGTTGAGTTTCTTGAGTGTTGTTGGAGCTGCGCTCATCCAGGCAAGTGGGGAGTATTCCATCACACTCCTGACTTGTGCCTTGTAGATGGTGGACAGGCTTTGCGGAGGGGGGGGGGGGGGGGGGGCGGGCGGGGGTGGCGTCAGGAGGTGAGTTACAGGTCGCAGGAGTCCTAGCCTTTGACCTGCCCTGGAAGTCACAGTATTAATGTGGCTGGGTCCAGTTCAGTGTTTGATCAATGGTAACCCCCAGGATGTTGATTGTGGGGGATTCAGTGATGGTAATGCCATTGAATGAAATGAAATGAAAATCGCTTATTGTCACGAGTAGGCTTCAATGAAGTTACTGTGAAAAGCCCCTAGTCGCCACATTCCGGCGCCTGTCCGGGGAGGCTGGTACGGGAATCGAACTGTGCTGCTGGCCTGCCTTGGTCTGCTTTCAACGCCAGCGATTTAGCCCAGTGCTAAACAGCCCCAGAAAAATCAAGGGTCAATGTCAATGTCAATGTCAAGGGGCGATGGTTTGATCCTCTCTTGTAGGAGATGGTCATTGCCTGGGGCTTGTGTGGCGTGACTGTAACTTGCCCCTTGTCAGCCCCAAGCCTGGATATTGTCCAGGTCTGGCTGCATTTGGACATGGACTGATTCAGTAACCGACTCCAGCAGTGATGTCCTGGAGCTCAGATGATTGACCTCCAACTCCCACAGGATAACAGAACAGGGCAGAGGAGAGGGAAACAATGATGGTGTTGCCTCACCAACTCATCCACCACCCCATACACTGGCTGTGTGCTGACCACGGGAAATAATGATCATTCAGGAGCCTCGGGCCAAATCTCTACTTTCAGTTTATTTCCGTGTAAAATCACATGTATGACAACCAGTGCAAAAAACTCAAAGCGTCCGATATGGCCTGGCCACGAGTGGTTAGCTGGTTAGTGTCCCCAGGTTACTGGCCATTCGCTAGTCAATCAGTTCCTTCATTTGTTTTGTGAATGGCTGAAAATTAATAATTGACTCGTTGATTGAATCATTTAAACCTTCAGCCTAAGGTTTGTAAATCACAACAAGGCCTCCATATTAATTTGATTTTTCTTCCGCGCTGTTGATGATCTTTGTGTCGTCTCTTCCTGGTAACCTTGTCTTTTGTCATTTGCTCTTTATCCAGGCGGCCTCCGTTTAAAGGATTTGATAATAAACAACATTCCCACTGTCCTGGCTCAATCTTGCCCTACGCCAATCCCCCCCCCCCCCCTACAGTTTGATCAGCATTGAGTAACAATGGAAGCTCGCCAAACAGCCATCCATAGCTGGTCTATGAGTCTCAGACACATCATTCACGGTACATTACTCAGCCCAACATTCAGGGTCAGCATCTCAACTGACCGTCTCTTCATTGGCTATTCAGGAGGCCCAAGGTAAGGACAACCGATCCTCCAATCCACTGTCGTGACTCACATCATTCATCAGCCCAGCAGTGACCCCTCCCACCCCCAACCCCCGCCTGCCCACAAATCATCACCCACCCTCCCCCTGGAGTGATGCACCCCTTACCTCCCCCCTACCCTCGCAGTGACACACACTCTCTCCCAACTCCCCCCCCCCCCCCCACCCCACTCCCTTCCACAAACACTGAGCTCAATGGGAGACTCTGAAGGTCAGTGAGACGATTGCAAATGGAAACATTGCAAGTTCAGACTGTGCGTTACTCTCTTCACACTGGCTCAATTTCTTCATGTTTGTTGTCGTTATCACCCCCCCCCCCCCCCCCCGGTTCCCAAACAAATTGTTAACTTGTTCATTCCCAGGGCGGGTCCTTCCGAGCAGTTTCTGATCTGAATGTGTTAACTTTGATCTGGTGTTTCCACAAGTTTAAGAGAGCGAGTGCAGCAGCGTCAGAGAGGGTGAGGGGGTAACAGAGAGAGGGGGTAACAGAGAGAGGGGGGTAACAGAAAGAGGGGGAGAAGAGTGAGGGGGAACAGAAAGAGATGGACAGAGAGAGAATGAGAGAGAGGGGGAAATAGAGAGAGGGGGGAGCAAAGAGGGGGAGCAGAGTGAGAAAGAGTGAGAGTGGGGGGTAGCAGAGTGAGACAGAAAGAGAGAGTGCGGATCAGCGAGCAAGAGAGCAGAGTGACAGAGAGGGGGAAGGAGGGAGCAGAGTGAGAGAGAGAGGGGAAGGAGGGAGCAGAGTGAGAGAGAGAGGGAAGGAGGGAGCAGAGTGAGAGAGAGAGGGAAGGAGGGAGCAGAGTGAGAGAGAAGGAGGGAGCAGAGTGAGAGAGAGGGGGAAGGAGGGAGCAGAGTGAGAGAGGGAGGGAAGGACGGAGCAGAGTGAGAGAGAGAGGGAAGGAGGGAGCAGAGTGTGAGATAGAGGGAAGGAAGGAGCAGAGTGAGAGAGAGAGGGAAGGAGGGAGCAGAGTGAGAGAGAGGGGGAATGAGGGAGCAGAGTGAGAGAGAGGGGGAATGAGGGAGCAGAGAGAGAGGGAAGGAGGGAGCAGAGTGAGAGAGAGAGGGAAGGAGGGAGCAGAGTGTGAGATAGAGGGAAGGAGGGAGCAGAGTGAGAGAGAGAGGGAAGGAGGGAGCAGAGTGAGGGAGAGAGGGAAGGAGGGAGCAGAGTGAGTGAGGGAGGGAGCAGAGTGAGGGAGGGAGGGGGCAGAGTGAGGGAGGGAGGGGGCAGAGTGAGGGAGGGAGGGGGCAGAGTGAGGGAGGGAGGGGGCAGAGTGAGGGAGGGAGGGGGCAGAGTGAGGGAGGGAGGGAGCAGAGTGAGGGAGGGAGGGAGCAGAGGGAGGGAGGGAGCAGAGTGAGGGAGGGAGGGAGCAGAGTGAGGGAGAGCGGGAGCAGAGTGAGGGAGGGAGCAGAGTGAGGGAGGGAGGGAGCAGAGTGAGGGAGGGAGGGAGCAGAGTGAGGGAGAGCGGGAGCAGAGTGAGGGAGGAGCAGAGTGAGGGAGGGAGCAAAGTGAGGGAGGGAGGGAGCAGAGTGAGGGAGGGAGGGAGCAGAGTGAGTGAGGGAGGGAGCAGAGTGAGGGAGGGAGGGGGCAGAGTGAGGGAGGGAGGGGGCAGAGTGAGGGATGGAGGGGGCAGAGTGAGGGAGGGAGGGAGCAGAGTGAGGGAGGGAGGGAGCAGAGTGAGGGAGGGAGGGAGCAGAGTGAGGGAGGGAGGAAGCAGAGTGAGGGAGGGAGGGAGCAGAGTGAGGGAGGGAGGGAACAGAGGGAGGGAGGGAGCAGAGGGAGGGAGGGAGCAGAGTGAGGAAGGGAGGGCAGAGTGAGGGAGGGAGGGCAGAGTGAGGGAGGGAGGGCAGAGTGAGGGAGGGAGGGGCAGAGTGAGGGAGGGTGGGAGCAGAGTGAGGGGAGGGAGTAGAGTGAGGGAGGGAGGGAGCAGAGTGAGGGAGGGAGGGAGCAGAATGAGGGAGAGTATACTGTCTAACTCTGGTCGGAAATTGATCCCGTGATGACTCTAAATACAAACTAAACAATAGAATTAAAGTCTTGTTCTGTGAGATTATCTTTGACCTCAGTTGGAAGGTGATCAAAGAGAAGATCTTCAATGATGAGATTGTTCCTCTTCAGTAAGACACAGTTGCCAATTTCAGGCGGAATCCTCTCTAAATGATTTCCTTTCAGCTCGAGGTAAGTGAGTTGCGTGAGCTGTCCGATTTCAGGGGGCATGTGAGTGATGCAGTTCTGCCCCAGGTGTAAAGTCTTCAATTTGACACAATGGAACATCTGCAGGCACAAAGTCTCCACCTTGTTCTTGGTGATGGAGAAATGCTGGAGGTTCTCGAGCAGGTGGATCTCAGGGGGGACGGCGGTGAGCAGGTTGTGGCTGAGGTCGAGGTGCCGGAGCTTCCTCAGGGTGAAGAGGGCGGAGGGCAAGGACTCCAGCTTGTTGCTGGAGAGGTAAAGCTGCTCGAGGTTCTTGATGAGGCTGATGGTGGTGGGGATGGAAACGATGGAGTTGTGCCACAGTCGCAGACAGGACAGCCTCTTGAGATGCTGGAAGCTGATGATCTCCTCGATAGACTGAATGTTGTTGGATTTCAAGTCTAGTTTCTGCAGGCTGGCCAGGCTGAAGACAGCGTGGGGAATCCTCTCCAGCTCACAGTTCTGCAGCTCCAGCTCAGAGAGATTGATCAGCTTCTTCAGGTTGTTCAGGACCAGCAATTTGGTGCCGTCATTCTGGATGACTAGCTTGGACAAGTGGGCGGCGAGCTCCATAACGTTGGAAGGGATCTTGGAAAGGTTGCTCTTCATGATGAGAATCTTGAGATGCCTCAACTCCTTCAGGGATTCCAGGCCAATGGCCTTGTTGGACTCCGAGTTCAGGTTGCCCGAGAGGTGCAGCTCTGCCAGGTTTTTCAGGGAATACGCCCAGAGAGGGATCTCCCCAATGTCGGTGAACTTGATGTGCAGGATGTGGAGGTGGTCCCGGAGGAAGTTGAAGGCGATCTGGTCAACCTTGGCGGGGCAGTGGTAAAGGTAGAGCTCCCTCAGAGCCACCATCTGGGAGATCTTGGCGGGCAGCCGCACATCGGGGATTAGCTCCAGCTTCAGCACCTCCAGGTCGCTCATGTCAAAGACGGCTTTGGGAATCCCAGAAAGCATAAAGAGCTGCAGTTCCAGCTTGCCCTGCATGTTCTTTGAGACGTGCTGTCTCAGCTTCTCATAGGTCCACTCGTGGTTGAGGTTCATCTCCAGCAGTTTGCTTTCGCAGCCTTCAGACAGGAAGATGGCAAACCTCTTTGAGTAGAGTTGATCGTATTGGTCCACCATGTGGAGGAGGAAGGCAAAGTCGTTCTTCACGTCGGGGATGTCACTGAAGTTACTCTCCTCACGTACTTTCTCAAAGGAGTATTCCTTCAACGAGCCCCGGAAGAGCCAGAACAAGGTGTAGAGGCACACCATTCCATACAGTGCAATCAGAATAATGTAGGTAATCAGTAGCTTCTTCAGCATGTAGGCCATGCTGTGTGTACAGAAGAAGACGGAGTAGCCAGTGACGTTTTTGATCTTGGGCTCACAGATGTGTTCAAACGTAATCGAGTTGACAAAGGTGAACGTGTAGCACAGGATGAAGAGGAACTTGAGTGCCTTCACCACTGTCTGACCCACGTAGAACTTGTAGATCAGGTCCCCGTCCTCGGTGTGGGCCCGGAACCGGCGCACCTTCTCGAAGAGAGCCTTCGCCTGCTCGCCATCCTGCTTGTCCAGGATGTTCATCGACGGCGAGCCGCTGACCGGGGGTTCAAAGGTCACCTCGGGGCAGGAGGTCAGCGAAGAGCTGGTGTCGGAGTTCTCACTGGGCTCTAGCGTCACCGACTGCAACATTTTGGTCCGGTTCTGACTGTTCTCCGAGTCCTCGTTGGCAGTTTCCGACACCGCTTTGGTGGTCCAGGGAGACTCGAAACATTTGCCTAGTATGGAGACAAAGTGCTCCACTTTGGAGGAGGTCTTGGGGAACTTAAACCAGAAGTTGCCGCTGACTAGAAGGATGATGGTGTGGACGAGGGCTATGTAAGGGAAGTACTTGGAGTACCAGGGCAGGGCTTTCTGGTAACACACTTGGCTGATGTAGACATATTGCTGATAATCCAGGTTTGTCTTGTAACCTCTGACCTTTGCCAACCTGGTTGGAGATGATGCTTTGGTTTCCGTGGGGCCTGAGGGTTTTTTCTCTGTTCCCAAAGACCTTGCGCTGGCACCATTCTCAGGGCTTTGAGTAGGAGGTCCAGCCTGGGGAGACCGAGGTACAGTCACAGGCGGTACAGGCGGCGAGCTCCTGTTCAGGCCTTGCACGTGATCACAGGGCAGACACACCACCTTATCCTTTGAGATGAGCAGAGTTGCGGACAGGAGCGACACCATTAACATGATGACCACCAGATAGTCCATCAGAACATCCCACCAGGGTTTGAGGAGGCGATGAGTGGGCTGACTATCTGAGAGAGTTGCGAGTTCCGTCAGAGTGATCATATCTGCGGGGAAGAACGAGAATGTTAACAGTAAGAATTGAAAAAACTTTTCGCCACCTCTCCCCCCCCCCCCCCCCTCCCCTGAGGAACACTCACCATCTCCTCTCCACCACGCTTACACCTCTGAAACACTCACCATTACACCTCCCTCTTCCCTGGGAGGGTCCTTACCATTCCACCCCTCCCACCCCCCACCACGCCAGTGCCCTGTGGGACTCGCCCCATTCCCTGGAGCACTCTAAGGCTGGGTCACCTACCAACTACCCCATGGGACTGGGACACACCTTCTGGTACACAACCTGTTATGGTCCAGGGTTTAGAGAACCCCAAAGTGTATCATGGAGTTCACCTGACCCACAACTTTTAATAGATTGTGGTATGGGGAGCACACGGCCCACTATACAGGTGTGGTACAGCAGAAATGGAAAAGTATTTTTTCAAAGCAAAACAATGTTTATTCTATGAACTCAAGTTAACCTTTTTAAAACATACAGTGAACATCTTAGCAACCATTGATTCAAATACAACCCCCAAAGACTACAACACTAAGTAATCCTTAATAACTTCCCAAACAATATCCAGAAGACAAAAGAAACACCTTTGAACAGAAGCACATCAGGTTTACATTCACTACTGAGAACATTTATAATTCTGAATTCACCAAATGATCGAGAGATAGTCTTTTGATGGCAGAGAGAACAGCAGTACACCTGCTCTGTCTGGCTTCAGCTCCAACACTGAAAATAAAACCAAAAAGACACAGACACACCCAAGCATTTTCTCAAAGTGAAACTAAAAAGCAGAGCCGGAGCTCAGCTCCACCCACACTCTGACATCACTGCAGCCAGAGCTCAGCTCCACCCACACTCTGACATCACTGCAGCCGGAGCTCAGCTCCACCCACACTCTGACATCACTTCAGCTAGAGCTCAGCTCCACCCACACTCTGACATCACTGCAGCTAGAGCTCAGCTCCACCCACACTCTGACATCACTGCAGCTAGAGCTCAGCTCCACCCACACTCTGACATCACTGCAGCCAGAGCTCAGCTCCACCCACACTCTGACATCACTGCAGCCGGAGCTCAGCTCCACCCACACTCTGACATCACTGCAGCTAGAGCTCAGCTCCACCCACACTCTGACATCACTGCAGCCAGAGCTCAGCTCCACCCACACTCTGACATCACTGCAGCCAGAGCTCAGCTCCACCCACACTCTGACATCACTGCAGCCAGAGCTCAGCTCCACCCACACTCTGACATCACTGCAGCCAGAGCTCAGCTCCACCCACACTCTGACATCACTGCAGCCAGAGCTCAGCTCCACCCACACTCTGACATCACTGCAGCCAGAGCTCAGCTCCACCCACACTCTGACATCACTGCAGCCAGAGCTCAGCTCCACCCACACTCTGACATCACTGCAGCCAGAGCTCAGCTCCACCCACACTCTGACATCACTGCAGCCAGAGCTCAGCTCCACCCACACTCTGACATCACTGCAGCTAGTGCTCAGCTCCACCCACACTCTGACATCACTGCAGATAGAGCTCAGCTCCACCCACACTCTGACATCACTGCAGCCGGAGCTCAGCTCCACCCACACTCTGACATCACTGCAGCCAGAGCTCAGCTCCACCCACACTCTGACATCACTGCAGATAGAGCTCAGCTCCACCCACACTCTGACATCACTGCAGCCAGAGCTCAGCTCCACCCACACTCTGACATCACTGCAACAACATGAGCAGCCAAATGTTTCTTAAAGCGACATTCTCATGACAATAGGACTGGCCACCCTCTCCTCCCGCTCTTTAATGTGGGCCTGGACCCTCTTCCCACCCCCTGCCCCCCTCCCCTGGTGCCCTATGGGACTGGAACCCCCTGCCCCCCCTCCCTGGTGCCCTATGGGACTGGAACCCCCTGCCCCCCTCCCCTGGTGCCCTATGGGACTGGGCCCTCTTCCCATCCCCTGCCCCCCTCCCCTGTGCCCTATGGGACTGGAACCCCCTGCCCCCCTCCCCTGTGACCTATGGGCCTGGACCCTCTCCCCACACCCTGCCCCCCCTTCCCTGTGACCTATGGGCCTGGACCCTCTCCCCACCCCCTGCCCCCCCCCCTCCCTGGTGCCCTATGGGACTGGGCCCTCTCCCCACCCCTTGCCCCCCTCCCCTGGAGCCCTGTGGAATGCCCCCCCCCGGTGCCCTGTGGAATGCCCCCCCCGGTGCCCTGTGGAATGGGCCCTCTTCCCTCCCCCCCCGATGCCCTGTGGAATGGCCCTCTTCCCCCCCCCCCCCCCCGGTGCCCTGTGGAATGGGCCCTCTTCCCCCCCCCCCGGTGCCCTGTGGAATGGGCCCTCTCCCCCCCCCCCCCCCCGGTGCCCTGTGGAATGGGCCCCCCCTTCCCCCGGTGCCCTGTGGAATGGGCCCCCCCCCCCAGGTGCCCTGTGGAATGCCCCCCCCCCAACCCGGTGCCCTGTGGAATGGGCCCTCTCCTTGGTACTGATGTTAATCACAATGCCATGCGAGGCCTGTTCCAATATAGTCCAAAACGTTGGTCACCTAATATTACCATGGAGACGGCCTCTAAATGCTTCTAATTTATAACAAATCAAACAAAATGAGATGTATTTTGTTTAATGCCAGTTTCCCGGAATTGTGGACCCTCTGTGAAAGCCAGGATCCTTTACTACAGCAGCACTGACAGAGGCAACCGGAGCCCCCGGAGGAAACCCACGCAGACACGGGGAGAACGTGCAGACACGGGGAGAACGTGCAGACACGGGGAGAACGTGCAGACACGGGGAGACCGTGCAGACACTTTTTTTTAATAAATTTAGATTACCCAATTATTTTTTCCAATTAAGGGGCAATTTAGCGTGGCCAATCCACCTACCCTGCACATCTTTGGGTTGTGGGGGCGAAACCCACGCAGACACGGGGAGAATGTGCGAACTCCACACGGACAGTGACCCAGAGCCGGGATCGAACCTGGGACCTCAGCGCCGTGAGGCGGTTGTGCTAACCACTAGGCCACCATGCTGCCCTTAGAACGTGCAGACACGGGGAGAACGTGCAGACACGGGGAGAACGTGCAGACACGGGGAGAACGTGCAGACACGGGGAGAACGTGCAGACACGGGGAGACCGTGCAGACACTTTTTTTTAATAAATTTAGATTACCCAATTATTTTTTCCAATTAAGGGGCAATTTAGCGTGGCCAATCCACCTACCCTGCACATCTTTGGGTTGTGGGGGCGAAACCCACGCAGACACGGGGAGAATGTGCAAACTCCACACGGACAGTGACCCAGAGCCGGGATCGAACCTGGGACCTCAGCGCCGTGAGGCGGTTGTGCTAACCACTAGGCCACCATGCTGCCCTTAGAACGTGCAGACACGGGGAGAACGTGCAGACACGGGGAGAACGTGCAGACACGGGGAGACCGTGCAGACTTTGCACAGACAGTGACCCAAGCCGGGGATCAAAACTGGAGCCGTGAAGCCACAGTGCTAACCACTGTGCTGCCATGCTGCCTGTGGGCCACATGCTGGATAATGGGATTAGAATGAGGCCGTTTCTTTGCTATAGATCTCTGTGACTACACGAGTGCGCGGCCTGTCCTCATTAATAAGCCTCGAGTGAATCCATGCCTGAACCTACATTGATAACGATATATCCTTCCTGATGCTCAGGACGGAATGAATAGGGGCTGGTTTAGCTCACCGGGCTAAATTGCTGGCTTTTCAAGCAGGCCAGCAGCACGGTTCGATTCCCGTACCAGCCGCCCCAAACAGGCGCCAGAATGTGGTGACTAGGGGCTTTTCACAGTAACTTCATTGAAGCCTACTCATGACAATAAGCGATTTTCATTTTTCATTTTCATTTCCCAGGAGTGTCTGGAGATTGGACAAGTGCTCAGACCTTCTGTCCCTGCCGACTAATTCCTCTGATGTGGTGTTAAACTGGTGGGTCTGCGGATGGTACAGGTCAGCCCAGCACTGTAATGTTACATGGATGCAGAACTTTGGTGAAGCCACAGCTGGAGCACTGGGTGTAATTCTAGTCCCCACATTATAGGAAGGATGTGATTGCGCTGGAGGGGGTGCCGAGGGGATTCACCAGGATGGTGCCTGGGATGGAACATTTCAGTTATGAAGAGGGGTTGGATAGGGTTGGGTTGTTTTCACTGGAGTAGAGAGGACTGAGGGGCGCTCTGATCGAGGTGGACAGGATTCTGAGGAGCACAGACAGGGTGGATAGGGAGCAGCTGTTCCCCAGGGCCTGGCTTAGCTCAATGGGCGAAATCTCTGGCTTTTAAAGCAGACCAAGGCAGGCCAGCAGCACGGTTCGATTCCCGTACCAGCCTCCCCGGACAGGAGCCGGAATGTGGCGACTAGGGGCTTTTCACAGTAACTTCATTGAAGCCTACTCGTGACAATAAGCCATTTTCTTTTCTTTCTAGTTGAAGAGTCGGTTCTGAGGGGGACACAAGTTCAAGGTGAGGGGTGGGAGGTTTAGGGGGGGTTTGAGGAAATTGTTTTCTACCCAGAGGGGGGGTGAGGGTCTGGAATCCGCTCCCTGGGAGGGGGGGGAGAGGGTCTGGAATGCGCTGCCTGGGAGGGGGGGGGGGTCTGGAATGCGCTGCCTGGGAGGGGGGAGAGGGTCTGGAATGCGCTGCCTGGGAGGGGGGTGAGGGTCTGGAATGTGCTCCCTGGGAGGGGGGGGGAGAGGGTCTGGAATGCGCTGCCTGGGAGGGGGGGGAGGGTCTGGAACGCGCTGCCTGGGAGGGGGGTGAGGGTCTGGAATGCGCTGCCTGGGAGGGGGGGGGGGTGAGGGTCTGGAATGCGCTGCCTGGGAGGGGGGTGAGGGTCTGGAATGCGCTGCCTGGGAGGGGGGGTGAGGGTCTGGAACGCGCTGCCTGGGAGGGGGGTGAGGGTCTGGAATGCGCTGCCTGGGAGGGGGGGAGTCTGGAATGCGCTGCCTGGGAGGGGGGGTGAGGGTCTGGAATGCGCTGCCTGGGAGGGGGGGTGAGGGTCTGGAATGCGCTGCCTGGGAGGGGGGGGAAAGAGGGTCTGGAATGCGCTGCCTGGGAGGGGGGGAGAGGGTCTGGAATGCGCTTGCCTGGGAGGGGGGGGGAGGGTCTGGAATGCGCTGCCTGGGGGGGGGGGGAGAGGGTCTGGAATGTGCTGCCTGGGAGGGGGGGGGGCTGGAGGGTCTGAATGCGCTGCCTGGGAGGGGGGGGTCTGGAATGCGCTGCCTGGGAGGGGTGGTGAGGGTCTGGAATGCGCTGCCTGGGAGGGGGGGGGAGGGTCTGGAATGCGCTGCCTGGGAGGGGGGGTGAGGGTCTGGAATGCGCTGCCTGGAAGGGGGGGAGAGGGTCTGGAGTGTGCTGCCTGGGAGGGGGGGGGGGAGGGTCTGGAATGCGCTGCCTGGGAGGGGGGGAGAGGGTCTGGAATGCGCTTCCTGGGAGGGGGGGGGTCTGGAATGCGCTGCCTGGGAGGGGGGGAGAGGGTCTGGAATGCGCTGCCTGGGAGGGGGGAAGGGTCTGGAACGCGCTGCCTGGGAGGGGGGTGAGGGTCTGGAATGCGCTGCCTGGGAGGGGGGGGGGTCTGGAATGCGCTGCCTGGGAGGGGGTGTGAGGGTCTGGAATGCGCTGCCTGGGAGGGGGTGGGAAAGAGGGTCTGGAATGCGCTGCCTGGGAGGGGGGGTGAGGGTCTGGAATGCGCTGCCTGGGAGGGGGGGTGAGGGTCTGGAATGCGCTGCCTGGGAGGGGGGGGGAAAGAGGGTCTGGAATGCGCTGCCTGGGAGGGGGGGAGAGGGTCTGGAATGCGCTGCCTGGGAGGGGGGGGGAGGGTCTGGAATGCGCTGCCTGGGAGGGGGGGGGGAGGGTCTGGAATGTGCTGCCAGAGAGGGTGGAGGCCGAGGGTCTGGAATGTGCTGCCTGAGAGGGTGGAGAGGGTCTGGAATGCGCTGCCTGGGAGGGGGGGGTCTGGAATGCGCTGCCTGGGAGGGGTGGTGAGGGTCTGGAATGCGCTGCCTGGGAGGGGGGGGAAGGGTCTGGAATGCGCTGCCTGGGAGGGGGGGGGTGAGGGTCTGGAATGCGCTGCCTGGGAGGGGGGGAGAGGGTCTGGAGTGTGCTGCCTGGGAGGGGGGGGGGGAGGGTCTGGAATGCGCTGCCTGGGAGGGGGGAGAGGGTCTGGAATGCGCTTCCTGGGAGGGGGGGGGTCTGGAATGCGCTGCCTGGGAGGGGGGGAGAGGGTCTGGAATGCGCTGCCTGGGAGGGGGGGAAGGGTCTGGAACGCGCTGCCTGGGAGGGGGGTGAGGGTCTGGAATGCGCTGCCTGGGAGGGGGGGTGGGTGTCTGGAATGCGCTGCCTGGGAGGGGGTGGGAAAGAGGGTCTGGAATGCGCTGCCTGGGAGGGGGTGGGAAAGAGGGTCTGGAATGCGCTGCCTGGGAGGGGGGGGGGTCTGGAATGCGCTGCCTGGGAGGGGGGGTGGGGGTCTGGAATGCGCTGCCTGGGAGGGGGTGGGAAAGAGGGTCTGGAATGCGCTGCCTGGGAGGGGGGGGGAAAGAGGGTCTGGAATGCGCTGCCTGGGAGGGGGGGGGGGGGGGGGGGAGAGGGTCTGGAATGCGCTGCCTGGGAGGGGGGGGGAGAGGGTCTAGAATGCGCTGCCTGGGAGGGGGGGAGAGGGTCTGGAATGCGCTGCCTGGGAGGGGGGGGGAGAGGGTCTGGAATGCGCTGCCTGGGAGGGGGGTGAGGGTCTGGAATGCGCTGCCTGGGAGGGGGGGGGGGGAGGGTCTGGAATGCGCTACCTGGGAGGGGGGGGTCTGGAATGCGCTGCCTGGGAGGGGGGGAGAGGGTCTGGAATGCGCTGCCTGGGAGGGGGGGGGGGTCTGGAATGCGCTGCCTGGGAGGGGGGAGAGGGTCTGGAATGCGCTGCCTGGGCGGGGGGTAGAGGTGAGTTGCCTCACAGCCTTTAAAAGTACCCGGATCAGCACTTGGCCCATCGCAACATTCCAGGCTCTGGGCCAAATGCTGGCAAATGGGATTGGGTCGGCAGGACGGGTGTTTCTCATTCACTGGGACAGTCTCGAGGGGCAGAAGGGCCTCTTCTGTGCTGCATTAGAAACATAGAAAATAGGTGCAAGAGGAGGCCATTCGACCCTTCGAGCCTGCACCACCATTCAAAAAGATCATAGCAGATCATGCAAATTCAGTATCCCACTCCCGCTCTTTCTCCATATCCCTTGGTGCCTTTAGACACAAAGGCCACGTCCAGCTCCCTCTTGAACATATCCAACAAACTGACCCCAGCAGCTTTCTGTGGTGGAGAATTCCACAAGTTCACAACTCTCTGAGAGAAGAAGTTCTTCCCCGTCTCAGTCCTGAATGGCTGACCCCCTATTCTTAGGCTGTGAATGAAATGAAATGAAAATCGCTTATTGTCACGAGTAGGCTTCAAATGAAGTTAGTGTGAAAAGCCCCAAGTCGCCACCTGTTTGGGGAGGCTGGTACGCGAATTGAACCGTGCTGCCGGCCTGTCTTGGTCTGCTTTCAAAGCCAGCGATTTAACCCAGTGAGCTGAACCAGCCCTGAGCGACCCCTAGTTCTGGACCTCCCCAACATGGGGAACATTCTTCCCGCATCTAACCAGTCCCATCAGGATTTTATATGTTTCTGTGAGATCCACTCTCATTCTTCTAAACTCCAGCGAGTACAAACCCAGTCAATCCAGTCTTTCCCCATCGGTCAGCCCTGCCACCCCGGGAATTAACCTTCGCTGGACACTCTCAATAAGCAAAAATGTCCTTCCTCAAACTAGGAGAAGAAAACTCCATACAATACTCAAGGTGTGGCCTTATTATTCTGTGATATGTAATTAGCCAGCAAATTTAAAGTTCCTTTCATCAGGGGGATCGATTCCCACCTCTGAATAAATAAGCCAAGCTCAACTTCAAAAAGGAGCACTGACCCCTGTCACCCCTTCAAACTCAGCTTGCCGGCATCAGAAGACCACCTCCTTAACAGTGGCTGCATCCGATTGGAGATTTGAGAGGGAGGTGGTTGAGTCATCAACCAAGGTTTGAAATGTTTGTAGTGATCTCTATATGTGCATGTGCACAAGGGGTTAATGTGTAATCAGCAGCACCGCATGATCACTAGAGGGCCGGACCAACGGGGGTATAAAAGACATTGGGTCTCTCTCTCTCTCTTGGGTGTACTGTGACCAGGGCAACAGCAGACTAGTTTAGATGGTCAGTGGAGTTATGTATAGTTACCATAGTTAGATCTTGTTAACCTTATCACTAGTATCAAAGTGAAAGTAAAGAACTCATGTAAATATTGTTGTAGTTACTCAATAAACCCTTTGTTACTAAAACAAAAAAAAAAAATTGTTTTGTTACCTGTGTGGTCGGTAACATGTGCTACTTAATCCTTGGTTAGTGATGAGGTCTTCTGAATCTCGATGAAGAAGATTCAAACTCTTCCAGCAGTAACAAAAGGTTTAAAAGAGATTTACCAGGATGTTGCCTGGTATGGAGGGCATTAGCTATGAGGAGAGGTTGAATAAACTCGGTTTGTTCTCACTGGAACGACGGAGATTGAGGGGCGACCTGATAGAGGTCTACAAAATTATGAGGGGCGTAGACAGAGTGGATAGTCAGAGGCTTTTCCCTAGGGTAGAGGGATCAATTACTAGGGGGCATAGGTTTAAGGTGGGAGGGGCAATGTTTAGAGGAGATGTCCGAGGCAAGTTTTTTCACACAGAGGGTAGTGGGTGCCTGGAACTCGCTGCCGGAGGAGGTGGTGGAAGCAGGGACGATAGTGACATTCAGGGGCATCTTGACAAATACATGAATAGGATGGGGATAGAGGGATACGGACCCAGGAAGTGTAGAAGATTTTAGTTTAGACGGACAGCATGGTCGGCGCAGGCTTGGAGGGCCGAAGGGCCTGTTCCTGTGCTGTACTTTTATTTGTTCTTTGTTATAAACTTTTCCCCACGCACTTTTAACCTATGTCCCCGAGTAACTTGACTCCCACCCTAAGAAAGAGCATCTGACTATCCACTCTGTCCATCCACTGATAATCTTGTAAACCTCTATCAGGTCGCCCCTCAACATCCTAGTAAACCGCTTCTGTACCCTCACCAAAGCATCCACATCCTTCAGGTAGTGTGGCGATTAGAATTGTGCGCAATATTCCAAATGAGGCCTAACTAAGGTCCTGTACAGCTGCAACATGACTTGCCAATTTTTATATTCAATGCCCCGACCGATGAAGGCTAGATTGCCGTATGCCTTCTTGCCCACCTTATCCACATGCTTTCACTGATCGGTGGACATGCACGCCCAGATCACTCTGCCAAGAGTTCTACCATTTATTGTGTAATTCCTACATGCATTGGACCTTCCAAAGTGCATTACCTCACGCTTGTCCAGATTACACTCCATCTGCCATTTCTACGCCAAAACTCCAATCAGTTTATGACTCAAGTTTTTTCCTTCTGGGTCGAAGGCAGGTGAGACCCACAGAGCCGTGAGTCCCACCCTCAGCAGGGGCAAGGAGGCAGCTCCCAAATCCGTGGCCAGCCGGAATGGGCACCAAACACAATGCGGTTGGCACCAATCTGATCCACACCAGCTGTCCCGACCGAATGAACCAATGGGGCTCCCGAAGGAGTTGAGGCAACACACAAGTTTACATACATGTTGCAGTCGGGAGCGATGGTGAAGGCTCCGGCATTCCATCCGGGGTCGCCTGGCTGACCAGGAATCTCTCCTGGGAGAGGTTTATGGACAAGGCTTTGAAATGTCTGCTGCATGCTTCCCACAGCTTCCCACAGCTTGTGCATTGTCTGTTTACTCAGCTCAACAGTCAGGCTTAACCATTCGAGCACAGTGAGCATCGATAATAAACAAGACTCACATCCTCAAACACAGAAGAAGTGAACACCAGACTGTGAGAGTGTGGTACTCCGGGGGGGGGGTTAGTAATGGTCTGCCCCGTGATGTGAAAGTTTGTCCCATTCCCCATCACATGGGGTAAGGTCAGAATTACGCCCGACGGCCCCGTGTGAGTTCCACTCTTCATACCCTTGGCCAGAGAGTAACAGAGGAGAAATGGAGACAATAACAACTATGCTAAAGGTAAGGTTCCTCGACCAGAGTTGCTCCCGAAACTGTATCTCAAAGCCCTGGAGGGTGTACCACAACACGAGCAGTACACAGTTCCCATTCCACATGCCCCAGTGGGGCACTCCCTCAGTACTGACCCTGTGACAGTGCTGTGCTCCCTCAGCACTGACCCTGTGACAGTGCGGCACTCCGTCAGTACTGACCCTCTGACAGTGCTGCACTCCCTCAGTACTGACAGTGCGGCGCTCCCTCAGTACTGACCCTCTGACAGTGCGGCGCTCCCTCAGTACTGACCCTCTGACAGTGTGGCGCTCCCTCAGTACTGACCCTCTGACAGTGCGGCGCTCCCTCAGTACTGACCCTCTGACAGTGCGGCACTCCCTCAGCACTGACCCTGTGACAGTGCGGCACTCCCTCAGTACTGACCCTCTGACAGTGCAGCACTCCCTCAGTACTGACCCTCTGACAGTGCGGAGCTCCCTCAGTACTGACCCTCTGACAGTGCAGCACTCCCTCAGTACTGACCCTCTGACAGTGCAGCCCTCCCTCAGTACTGACCCTCTGACAGTGCAGCACTCCCTCGGTACTGACCCTCTGACAGTGCAGCACTCCCTCAGCACTGACCCTCTGACAGTGCAGCACTCCCTCAGTACTGACCCTCTGACAGTGCGGCGCTCCCTCAGCACTGACCCTCTGACAGTGCGACACTCCCTCAGCACTGACCCTCTGACAGTGCAGCACTCCCTCAGTACTGACCCTCTGACAGTGCAGCATTCCCTCAGTACTGACCCTCTGACAGTGCAGCATTCCCTCAGTACTGACCCTCTGACAGTGCAGCACTCCCTCAGTACTGACCCTCTGACAGTGCTGCACTCCCTCAGTACTGACCCTCTGACAGTGCGACCCCCTCAGTACTGACCCTCTGACAGTGCAGCACTCCCTCAGTACTGACCCTCTGACAGTGCGGCACTCCCTCAGTACTGACCCTCTGACAGTGCAGCGCTCCCTCAGCACTGACCCTCTGACAGTGCAGCTCTCCCTCAGTACTGACCCTCCCACAGTGCGGCGCTCCCTCAGTACTGACCCTCTCACAGTGCTGCACTCCCTCAGTACTGACCCTCTGACAGTGCGGCACTCCCTCAGTACTGACCCTCTGACAGTGCAGCACTCCCTCAGTACTGACCCTCTGACAGTGCGGCACTCCCTCAGTACTGACCCTCTGACAGTGCGGCACTCCCTCAGTACTGACCCTCTGACAGTGCAGCACTCCCTCAGTACTGACCCTCTGACAGTGCAGCACTCCCTCAGTACTGACCCTCTGACAGTGCAGCACTCCCTCAGTACTGACCCTCTGACAGTGCGGCAGTCCCTCAGCACTGACCCTCTGACAGTGCAGCACTCCCTCAGTACTGACCCTCTGACAGTGCAACACTCCCTCAGTACTGACCCTCTGACAGTGCGGCACTCCCTCAGTACTGACCATCTGACAGTGCGGCAGTCCCTCAGCACTGACCCTCTGACAGTGCAGCACTCCCTCAGTACTGACCCTCTGACAGTGCAACACTCCCTCAGTACTGACCCTCTGACAGTGCGGCAGTCCCTCAGCACTGACCCTCTGACAGTGCAGCACTCCCTCAGTACTGACCCTTTCTCAACATGTCCCTTTCCGAAAGGGGGGTGATGTGGTAGATTAAGTGGCCGCTGACTTGAGTCACAAGGAAAACAATCTGTGTTTCCAGGCGCCTCCTTCACACAGTGTGTGACTGGGACAGTGTGGTCTGTCAGTGGGTGTGTGGGTTCAGCTCCATTCGGCTGCACGGTGGCCCTGACTGAGGGCCATGTGCCTGTCACGAACATTCACTCTAGAACATAGAAAAATACAGCGCAGAACAGGCCCTTCGGCCCACGATGTTGTGCTGAACTTTCGTCCTCGATTAAGAACAAATTAATCTACACTCCATCATTCTACCGTAATCCATGTACCTATCCAAAAGCCGCTTGAAGGCCCCTAATGTTTCCAACTCAACTACTTCCACAGGCAGTGCATTCCATGCCCCCACTACTCTCTGGGTAAATAACCTACCTCTGACATCCCTCTATATCTTCCCCCATTTATCTTAAATTTATGTCCCTTTGTAATGCTTTGTTCCACCCGGGGAAAAAGTCTCTGACTGTCTACTCTATCTATTCCCCTGATCATCATATAAACCTCGGCCAAGTCGCCCCTCATCCCTCTCCGTTCTAATGAGAAAAGGCCTCAACCTTTCCTCGTAAGACATACTCTCCATTCCAGGCAACATCCTGTTAAATCTCCTTTGCACCTTTTCCAAAGCTTCCACATCCTTCCTAAAATGAGGCGACCAGAACTGCACACAGTACTCCAAATGTGGCCTCTGCTGCTACACCTGTTCCTGTCGTGTCCTGTCCATCGCCTTGCACCTTGGGAGATCAGGAAACCATTGTTCAAAGTGAGAGGAGGCAAACCCTTGTGGTATTGGCTTTATATTAACCTTTGCACATGCTGAGTCACGGAGAGGGGAGTGGCCATGGGAGGGGGACAGGGTGTTCTGGGAGTCAGCCAGACAGAGCTGTCCAACAGAAACACAGGACACTGCACCATCCTGTCTAACACAAACACAGGACCCTGCACCATCCTGTCCAACACAAACACAGGACACTGCACCATCCTGTCCAACACAAACACAGGACACTGCACCACCCTGTACAACAGAAACACAGGACACTGCACCACCCTGTACAACAGAAACACAGGAAACTGCACCATCCTGTACAACACAAACACAGGACCCTGCACCATCCTGTCCAACAGAAACACAGGACACTGCACCATCCTGTCTAACACAAACACAGGACACTGCACCAACCTGTCCAACACAAACACAGGACACTGCACCACCCTGTACAACAGAAACACAGGACCCTGCACCACCCTGTACAACAGAAACACAGGACCCTGCACCACCCTGTACAACACAAACACAGGACCCTGCACCATCCTGTGCAACACAAACACAGGACACTGCACCATCCTGTACAACAGAAACACAGGACCCTGCACCATCCTGTGCAACAGAAACACAGGACCCTGCACCATCCTGTCCAACACAAACACAGGACCCTGCACCATCCTATACAACAGAAACACAGGACACTGCACCA